>NC_142108.1:18827500-19127500 GCF_056152115.1 Neolamprologus brichardi
AAGAAGTGAACCACCTTCGTACTCACATCTCATGCTTCCTTTTACACACCTCCGAACTGAAGTGGTGAATAAAAAGCAGACCAATAACACCATTTCCCCCCACCCTCACCTGAAGAGGTCCGTTGGAAGACTGGATTTTGTGTTCAGGCATTTCAGATGCTGGGATGTAGAAATCAGACACTGCTGCAGCCAAGTAAAACATAGCCTTTGATCCTAAGGGCAGAACAAACACTTGTGAAGATGTTTTGAACGTATGTTAGACAAAGCCACAGCTCAGGCCTGTAAACTGCTGTTACCTATTTTGCTGAGAGCCTGCGCTGCTGCTTTGAGTAGGTGCAAATACTCTGACAGAGTGCTGAACTCGATAGGCAGAAGAAGTCTGCTTTTTTTCACCTCCTCGTATCTCTTCAGTACTTTGGCAATGTTCGGCAGCACCTGCTGATTAACCACCACTTCACCAGTATTACCAGGCGCTCCTCCACCTTGAAACTCCAGAGCGTCCAGCATGTTGATGGTTAAAAACATCCGTGTGTAGGGGTAGAGTGAGCGATGCCTGTGTAGGAAAATGACTGCATAACCAGAGTCTATGAAATACTCTGCAGAGGAGGCTCCTCGCCTGCCGCTGCTGAAGTTATCAAGGAAGCGAACAGTGCGGGACTCCAGGGGAACCTTGGTGCCTCCTGAAGTGATGAGAACCACCTTTCGGCCTGCTTCTGCATGAAAGCTGGCAAAAGCAGCCATCTTCTCTTTGACCTCCTCCACATGGGAGGGAACAGCAAATTCTTCTGCTAACTTCCCATCAATAGATGATATTCTGGGTTCAGCCATCACCTGACAAGAGAGAAGAAGGAGGCATCTTTAAGTGATGCCTAATGTGATTCAACAGTCTCCAGTGACAGGTCTGTTTTCAAAGTGGGACATTTCAGTATCAGATTACCTCGCTGTTGGTTTCTGCAGGTCACAAATTTATGGATGTACAGTTATAAATCACACTGGGCCTAGTTTAATAAAGCTGACCAAAACAATATTAACATAATGCTGATAATTTTACACCCAAAGCGTGACATTTAACCACAAAAACTACATTTTCCCGTTCAGTATTTAGAAAATGACAGTTGATGAAGACTGCTAATTCTGTGCTTTACTATTTTTTTCTCTTTTTTTGTAAAACAGCGCATTTGAAAATTCATGGATAAAAATAATAATTGTATTTTAGTATTATAAATATCATTTTGATTAAAGAGCTTGTGCATACTGGTGGGTTAATCATTACAGAAAGATAAAAAATAATTGTGGTAATTGCCAATACTTTAAATTTAGGCCAGTGTAGCATAGGCATTACTCTGGGTGATGATCTGCTGAATTTATTAAGCACTGTAAATGTACGTGCAGCCATCCCCCTGACACGTCTACCTGACGGTAACAAGAATTAATGGTGTGCTGGATGGCTATGATCGTTGTACATTTACATAAAATAAAAAAACAAAACAAAACGTGCAATACATAAGCATAAAGTAAACTGAATTCACACTTTATTAGGTACAGTTTACTTGGACTAATCCAACAAATTCTGCATCTATGAGGATTTACGTAGTCCCCCCCAGGCATCCATCCACCCACTTCTGCTTATCAAATTCAAGGTCACCAGGGGAGCTAGATCTTAAAATGTTGTCGTCATTTAACATTTATACAGGTTCAACGAACACTAATCATCTACTTCTCCTGACTGTATAGGCCTCTGTCCCTCGAAGAACTCTGCTTAGTTTCTCTAGCAAAGTGCCAAAAGTGTTTAAACATATAGGTGCAATAACTTAAACTGTCCACTTTTTACAGTCTGTTTTTATATTGTGGTATTTCTGATATTATGTCTTACCTATGTTTGTATCTATAGCTGTTTGTCCCATAGCCTGTGGTTTCCAAATGTTACAGCTGACTAATGAGAAGAAGAATATGAAGAAATAAACCACACCTCCCTGAAAATCCTCGCTTTGTTCACTGATCCGTTTATAGGTCGAATAACAGGCTAAGTTTACATTAATGCATATTCTCGCATCATCATTACGTATGGGTGAACTTCACAGCACAACACTGACGTGATACACGCCTGTTTGCGGTTAAATGACACGCGACAGTAAACACGCTGTCAAAGTAGAAGGTGGACACTTTCTTTGGTTACGTAATGTTCAGTAATAAGAAAGGCGACACGACATAGCGCTACATGCTCTCTGTAGGTTACTTGCAACTGCGGTAATACCTTATATAAAACGTAAACGCCGTCTCAGACTCACAGACAAAACTTCAAAGCACCCCACTTTGGTATTCGGATACCTCCAAACAACTTGTGCACTTCCTGAAGGCCAACTCTTTGGTTTTTATAAATACAGCACAACGCCTCCAGCTCCCCTAGCGGCCATTTGCGGTATTAAACAAAGAAATGGTAGTCTGCTTTTGAGTCAGCAGTGCGTCAATTATTTTTCCCTCCTGCTTGAAGTGTCAAACTTTATAAAACCCGAGCATCAACGGAGAGGACAAGGGGAATTTCTCTCAAAAAGGGGATCTTTTTGCACTGGACTGTCCCACTGAATCAGCAGATACAGTCGACGAGCAAAGACAAAATATTGAATTGAACTTTGTGTGCGACTAGTTTGACAAGCAACAGCATCATTGAAAGCTCATTTTCTTTGGATGTTGGTGCGCGTTTTTACATCTAATTTCTGGTAAGTTTTGAAAAAGATTTAAATACAAGCTTTTCGGGGAGGAGAAAAATACGTTTATTTGAAATTCAACATATATATATATATATATATATATACAAAAGATATGTTTTTTTTGCTTATATGTGCTACAAAGTTCTTCATATATGTGTCTTGTACATGTCATTTGTGTTTAAATCTGAGATTAAGATGAATATTAATAATAATCCAAACCAAAAACAAGTGGGTTAGAAATATGACAATTGGAACATTTTTATTGTTATTTTTAATTTTAGGCAAAAGTTATGTTTTTATAGTTTAAGGGAAAAGTCTGCTTTTGTGAACACGTTTTTGTTTTTAATTTCTTTTCTTTCTTTCTGTTTTTTTTTTTAAATAAATAAAGCACTTACTGAGCAGCTAGTAAAACTAGAACAGACCTTTAGAAATGTAAGTGCATTACAATATGAGCCCTCTTTCAATCTCTTAGCTTAGAACTAGTTTAATCTCATTTATTTTAGAATAAATGTGTTTTAATTAGTTTAGGTTTAGATTGTTTCATTGCATTCCAGCTGACTGTGCAGATCTTGTGTCCTCTAAACTCTGCTCCTTAAATGCGTCCTATTTCACTGTTTCAAAGACTCGACAGTCTGTCTCTGTGGGAATTCGGGCAATTGTGATGGGAACACAGACAGTATTTCAATATTTTTGTGGTTTATTGTTTGTGTCACTTTCATTTCAAATTTTTATTTTTACTGCTATCCAAATTTGATCTGAACAGTATGTAAGGGTTAAAGGTGTAATGCACAGTTTTTATGTAATATTTTATGTAAACGTGACAGGAGAGTTGTATAAATTCTTATTTTTAATTAAGTTAACAATTTTGTTATTATCTGATCTCCTTTTTTCTTTGTTGTTGTTGTTACTGTTATGACACCATCTCATAGTGTAAGGCCCTTACCAGGTGCCTGTGGCACTTTTTAAAATCTGTGTTGTTTATTTGTTGTTTATCGTGGACTGTATATACGCACACACACACACACAAAATATATACAAAATATATACATATATACAAAAAGATGTAGCTAAGGATAGTCCATTTTCAGGATTTGTGATTTTCAAAAACTAAAGAGATCATCTGAGAAACTAACTAATAACAGATTCTTTAACAAAACAACTCACAAAAATCAACTGCTTGGTCAGTGTGAAAACTATTTTGGGATATATAAGTTTTATTCACCATAAACTTTTTATTTCAGCCTAAAGTGGCACATCATAAGCTAGAGGAGGGCAGGCTGAGCCAGTATACCTACAAACCTTTTATTTTAAGACTTTAATCGTTTATCAATTGTCTTGTTCCATATTTTTAGGATTTATTGGCGGCAGTTCCGCGATCGACCGGCAGGTGACGCTGCTGCACCGTTGGAAGGACAGTTACACCACTTCGGCTGCTACCTTCACGTGCGTACTTAATTGCATTGTTTTCCCTTCCAGTTTAAGCGCATGCGATGCACATTTGTAAAAGCTAAATAACTTTTTTTTTACTAGATATCAGAACAATATGATATCTGTTTGCACAACTAATAAAATAACTATTAATTATAATAATGATAATAGCTAAGTAATAAAAATATATGTTGTAGTTTAGGTGAAAATAAGTGACATGGAAAATTCTAAATAAAGTATTAATAATAAAAATAGCTGGAAAAAACATAAATCGATGTAGTGATTGCTTGTATTTTTTCAGGATCACTGTTTTGCACTAAAGATGCCATGCTGATATTTCTCTTTTGATGGCCTCTGCAAGCCTCCGCGTTGAAGGTCGAGCTTTATGAGTGGAGTTAAAGGACATCCAGATATTAGTGAGCATAAAACCTTCACACTAATTAAATGATTGCAGCACTTTGGCAGAAGAACTGACAGAACAATTCAAAAAGGCAACCAAATTCCTCACATACAACAACCACAACTCTATCACACACTTCCAGTTTCTTAAATGATCCCATATAAAAAGCCCAGAAGAAGCATGAATGAAAATTAAGGCGATGCCACGGTAAACTTTTCCTTCCGTTGTTATAATACTGCTTACAACTGCTTTGAAGTGATTGCGGGCATTGAGGTCACTGAGCCCATTAGTGTCATGTTATTGCTGGCATTTTTTTTTTTTTTTTTTTTGCTCTGTGAATTTATGGTGCAGTTTACATTGTGCAATGGACATTTTAAATAGTTTTTAAGCTCGCTATATTTACATAGGCTCGGACCACTTACATGTGTGCACATGCTCCTGCAGTAAAGGTTGATTCAGTACAGGGGGTTAAGTTTAGAAACACCAGCCTGTTATTTTTAGGTCTTTTTCCCCCCAGCTGTGGTCCTGAACTAAAACTGTGCACCTTTGTATGGAGATGATCCTGTCTGGTGCTGATTCAAAACACTAATGCTTGTCTTTTATCACTGTCTATTTCATTTCTCTGAAACACCTACTCCTTAAAAGATGCACATTTTAATTAAACTCTTTCATCCGATCTTTTGATCTACATTTCCTGTGGGTATCACTTCCTAAAAAGGCATGCTTCATACAAGTTTTTGCAAATAGTAACTTATTGCAGTTTCAGCAGTTAATAATCAATAATCAGAGCAACTTAAAGAAAAAAAAATGCATGCTGCATGAGGTTTGTATTGATTTAGAGATATTTTTAAATTATTTTCTAGGGATTTTACCCTTTATTAACATCTTATTAACGTGTGAGCTATCTGCAGACTTGATGGCTGCCACAATTTATAACCCATTTATTACAATGAAAGCAGCATACACCCATTTAATAGACCTGGAAACCTGTTAGAGCTTGTAAGTAGGGTACAGTTTTACTAAATGATTTAACCTTTGAATAAGTATAAATAAAGCCACTGGTTAAAACTTACACACCTTTTATTAAAAAAAAGGTGACTTATCAGACCATGTGGACTGTATTCAACTACCCCCCCCCGCGCCTCCTGCTTTTATTCTGTGATGTTGCCTCTATTTTTCTGCGCACTTTGAGCTACATTTACACCCAGTGCGCAATAAATAAAGCAGATATCACGGATCATTTTTATTGATTGAAGTGCTTTCGTGTGTACGGGTGCTTTTTCCACTGCGGGCGTGTGCATTTAACCGCGCGCTAGTTTCTGTGGCGGCAGGGGTGGTGAAAGACAGAGAGAGAGAGAAAAAAGAAACCTTCATGTGAGCTGTCTATGTGAAAGTAGTTCCGGGCACTTAACCCAAAGAGGGGAGAGTCCCGGATGTTGGCTCGGCCGCCGAAAGAAAGGCGAACGGGTGAAGGCGGAGAGAAGCTGAAGAGGGACGCCACGGCACCGCAGGCACACCGGCGAAGCCACGGTCACAGCGGCTCTTCACACAGGACGATAGCGTCAGGAGCGCAGGACATCCCCGAGGGGGGAGGGCAACCCGCTATCCGAAGAAGAGGAGGTGAAGGAAGGGGGGAGACAGTTACTCTGAAAACTACCGTGAGGATTACAGAGAGCCACCGTCACAGCAGCTTTCACCCTGAGTAAGTGAGCTACACGGGCATGGAAGTTGAACTAAGGCCCACGAAATGGACGACTTTAACGGGGAAGTGAGCTGCACTGAAGTTGTGGGGATTGCGCCCAGTGAACAGGCCCTGACACACGGTTCTCCACTCGCTGTGCCGAGGCGTGAGGGGGGACTCCTGTTTTTTTTCCCCTTCTTCTTCTTCTTCTTCTGCTCAGGGAGCCAGTCAGTGTTTCCCCCGTGGTCAGTGTTAGTACACCCCGGCCGTGCTGCTGCAACTCTCCAAGTTGACAGCTCTTGCGTTAGCCTGCTAACACCGCCGTGCAACCGGTGACAACTGACAGGGCAACTTTGACAGCTAGCTAGCCAGTTTTGGTAGCCAGCTAACTTTAGCAGAGTGTTGTGGGCGCTTTCTCCAGGGCCAGGGCTAGGTGTGTTTGTGTGTATGCTTGTGCTTTTCCTCGCTTTAGGTGGCTGTATAATGACCTACCCCAGCCCTCCACAGCTATCGTTAAGCTAGCTGTTTGGTATGTGAGACGATGTGTGTCCAGCATGGAGTGAGTGTGTGCATGAGCCCAGTGTCATTTGGCTTTCCTGCGTGCTCTGACGGTATTTGACTCACAGCTGTTGCAGTGTGTTTTCTCGTCTGTCAATCGTCTGCTTCTCGGGCGAGGTTATAAATTCCTGCAGGAAAAATAATGATCCTAGCATGAAAAAGATGGGGGGGACCCCCTCAAAAATCTAGTCGACCTGTGCGAGAAGGGCGAAGAATTGTCATGAGGCTGGGCAATCAACAAGTGCAAAGCGTGTTTCAGGTGCATTTTACGCCGCTGATTTTGATCTCCAGTCTGCCTCTGTGCCGCTGTGCATTGTCCTGAGACGGCACAGGCGGGTATTGCGGTTGACTCTTTGGTCATTTGTGCAAGATTTCTCGGGGCATGCTTTTTCTTATCTCTTATGTTTTTTTTTTTTTAGTAGTGAGTTTGTGATCGTTCAGAATAAGGCATACACACACACACACAAAACCAAAACAAAACAGCTGCGACATTTGCATGCAGTTGTGTACAAAAACGGCGCTCTTCCCTTTTTATCCCGACTTCCTTTATTAAAAGATGGATGGCTGAACTCTTAATTTGCCCTGCTGTCAACTCGTGCAGGCTTTATCAACGAATTCAGTGTGCTATTGCAGAAATGGGCTTGCAACGAGCTAATTATCATATACTCTCAATTAAATTTGCCATAAAGCCGGCGAAAAAAGGTTAAATTTATGACTAAATCCAAGCGTAATAAATTCCCCCCCCTAACATCCCAACCATGCCAGACCTTATGCTTCAACTAACAAAATGCCCATAGCGTTAGTCAGCACCCACAATCAAAGGTCAGACCTGGTTTGCTTCTTAATCACCCATCCTTTAAATAGCAGGCCCACAGAGCTGTCTGGATCGAGGCTATCTGTGCATGCAGCTGTAGAAGACACATGGTGTTTAAGTGTGCATGGTGTTTGAAGTTGTTCCATCCAGGTCACTAGAGCCACAGTGGTTCCATTAGGCGTATTGTGGGGAAATGAGCATGCATGCTTACCCCATCATTTTTATCATTCGAGTTTCAAGAAGTGACACCAAACAAGATGTGTGAAAAGTCTTAAGTTTGCTATGTGTTTTTTGGTGCTTGATGCAATTCACTAAAGTCGCCTTTTTATAAACACTGCTGTTTTTATAAGCAAGATCTGTCACCGGGCTGTGTGACACTGGTAGTATTTGTAGTTTTTATCTGACTTGAAGTACGGCTAATGCATGCTTTTTAAAGGCTGCTGCAAAAGTATACATTACAACACGCACACACACACACACACACACACCTAAAAGTCTCTCCCTAAAGCACTGCTGTAACATCCATTTAATTCCTTTTAGTCTGTAAGCAATGCTCTTGTTCATTTCTGTTTAAAGCTGAAAATGCTGGGCAGGCTCAGACTTGGAGGTTCCTTCATGTGTATTATGGCTTAGTGAGTGGACTTAGTTTACAATTTGATATCAAACGGAGCCTGGTTTGGGATTTTATTTGTCATAGTAAAAAGAAAGAAAACAGTTGTTCATCTTTGATAAAATGATTGACTATTTGAGAAGAAAGTGCAAATCATATTACACACGTAACCATTTTTAAATGTGCATGGGAGGATGGGATTCAGGTTCATCTGTAGTTTTGACCTACTGTGGTTTTTGAAGTATCCTGCTTAATGGTTTAAAAAAACAAACACCTACATCATCAAGGTGTTCTAATGTTCTGTGTGTGTGTGCGTGTGAGTGAGAGAGAGAGATGACAATAACATTTATTTATTTATTTATATAACATTTCATCTACCATCTCTGAAGAAAAATTAATTTGTTGGCATGTGCAGAAGACAAGGAACATAAATGTAAAAATATTGCATCACAGGTACTGTTATGCTTGGAGGTGTATAATTTAATAGACTAAATAGAATAATGACATGATATTGGGATAATTTTGATGTATGTCAGGGGTCAGAAAGCCAGTATTGTACTGTGAATTCAGAACAGCTTTTTACTTTTTTGAATATGAGCTCATTTGGTATTCAGTATGTGGCCCTGTGCCTAGCCGGTCTCACTGAGAGGCTTTTTAATTTCTCCCCTTGTTGAAGTGATTATTCAAATGGCCATCCGTGAGGTGCAGTTATCAGACTCCTGGTGCTAGTTGAGCCTGTGGCAACATGAAGGCCCATCACAGCCCCCCCACCGCCCTGTGTAGTTGGACAGCACCCAACAGGTACCCTCTGTTGCAACCCCTATTAGACGGTCACATCTTCCCCCTCAGGCTGAAAACCTTTTGTGTTATGCGATTGGCAGATGGCAATTTATTCATGAGGACTGCTGATGCTTTGGGTCAGAGGGCTCTGTTTAGTATTTTTTACAATGACTTAGTTTTGGTCTGAATCCAAAGTGGGCTTGTTTCAGTCTTTCTCTCTCTGCTCTGGAATGTGAAGTTATTTTAGGTCTTTTTTTTTTTCTTCCCTCCTCACTTCATCGCCCATCATCTTGTCCTTCAGTGTGTATTTCTCCTTGGATGAGCGAAAAAACAGGATCTTCCTTCTCATTTCAACAGCTGTTTGCTCTGCATGGAGGCCAGGCTCAGGCACACTGACTGGACAGTTTTTGGGTTTTTTTTTTTTTGTTTGTTTGAAAAATTCTTCCTGTACCCTGCTTATATCCGGCGTTGGATGTTTCGCTCTCATGGAAGCCGTTTTTGGTGAGAAGAGACTGGCTCAGTCTTCATTAGCAAAGCCGTGCATCACTAGAATGCCGATGAGCTATGAAGCCATTCATCTGCTGGAAATGCCTCCCTGATTCCAATTTGAATCTTGTTTGCAGTCACATTGTGTGAGCCCACTTCTCCATGTTAAAGAAGTCTCTTTATGTGAGAGATCAGAGGGGGATAATTGCACTTAAGTGAACCTCATTTAGTGCTGGCCAGAGCAATTACAGTAACTGCAGTTCTAGGCATTTTTGGGGCCTGGAGCAGCTGTCATTGAGTCTCTGTAGCTGAGATATCAAATGGTGAATAGAATGGCATTGCCATGCCATCATGGGAATGGCATATCCTTGGATGGATTTTAATTAGTTTTTGCAGGTTTTTGCTCAGCGCTTTTCTTTTCTTTTTCTCCATTTGAAGAAAAGCATAATTAAAAATGACAATTAGAAATGCATTATTTTAGTAATGATTGAAAATAAATTATTCTCAAGGTGCTGTAAGGTGAAAAAAGCCAGCAATGTTTCTTCAGGCAAAACCCCCTGGGCTTGAGGGAAATGTTTTATCATTAATGTTATTCAGGAGCCAAATTTTGGGTTTTGCTCAGCTGGGTGCTTTAATCTATTTTTGCTGTAAATTAATGAATTTTTAAAGAGCCCCTCGCTGGATACGGGTGGATGTGGGAATGCAGCGCTGGTTCGGTTTTCAAACGAGCCTCTCCTCCTCCTCCGTCACCCCCACCCTCCTCACGGGATGGAGAGAATGAATTTGCTGAAGCACTACACTTTTCATTTTTTATTCATCCAGCAATCCACTGTCTAGTTCTCCTCATCCTACCTCCTCCTCATCTATTGAGGTGAATTTGTCAGTGAACTAGTCTTGTATGCGCCAATTCACGTCCTGGATTGGAGTTGGGCGTAGATGTGAATTGGTGAGGGAGTCATGGGATATTTAATTCAGCTGGCTCTTTGGCTCATATTATCAGTACATTTGCTCAGATGCATGTTTTATCTAAAAGTGTTTATCGATTTATGTCTGTCTGACTAATCAGGGACGGTCTCTTTGCAAGGGGAACTACAGTAACTACCCACACTAGAGCTTGCCGGGTAAGTTTAGAAAGTGGAGAAGAAATGGGTGGGGTAGGGGCAGAGGGGAGAGGAGGGGGGGTTTGGCGGCTCTTGTATTGCATGGCGGTTTCGGTGAGTCATTACAGCCTTGTGGTAGCAAGAAGGATTTATTTTTATTTTTTTTTAAATTTTGTGGCAATTTTACTATAAATGTGTAACTTGATCTTATCTTTGCGTTGGGTTTAAGGAGAGGTGTGTGACCAAAAGTGTTACGAAAATGATGGTTAGATGGTTTTACTGTCGTAGATGTGCAAAGGAAATCGGGCCCTGCAAGTCATAATGACGTGAAAACAAAAGTGTTTCTGAGTAAATGCACGTTGTGTGTGCAGTAGCTGTGTCGTGTAAGATTTTACTTACATGAGTGCTAATGAAGACCCAAATCCTAAACGAATAAAATAGGCCTCAGTTTTCAGTTCCTTGACGGATTTAATAATTCATCATATTGTTTGCTTTGTCCTTGAGTTTTAATAGGCCCTCGGTATCAGTGTAGGCTTTTTTTTTTCTTTTCCTTTTGGCTGGTTGCTTAGTAGAAGGAGTTGATATATGATTCACACTCTTAGGAGACCTTCGCGCTTTGTGCAGGAAGGAGAGCTCGCTAAGCCGACGCAGCTTAAGTAATAAGAGTGGAGCTTTCATCCTAGTATTTGGTATCTGTTTTAATCATTACTTTGGCTCGCGTGGCAGAAATAAAATCCAATTTTTAGGCAGCATTCCTAGAGAACAGGGAAATTTTTAAACTTAATACAGTAGCACTTACAGCTGACTAAACAATGCAGCTTTTCCTGCATACCAGTCGCCACAGAACTTTCATTTATGACATATCATACGAATGGCAGCAATAACTGCTGCACTAAGGTCTCTTCATGAAATGACACTTTAATAACACGATATTCCCAGATGTTACGTCCAGCTCCCGCCTGTGGACTGCATGCATGACATGGCAATTTATAGGTGATAGCATAGCAATAATACATGGAGAGCGTAACATAAACCAGACTTGATTGAATATGATAATCTCTGTGCTGTGAGATGCAGCAGCTGGTTCACAGGTACAAGCATACATAAACCACTTAAGATGTACAAATTTACAGCCAAGGTGAATTCACTTGCTAAAAAAAAAGGTCAGCAGTGTGTGGTTGGATAATCTCTCGTGTGGATGCCACTTGCTTGTCTACTACAGCGGAATTAGTGTCTGAAAAGGAAGCATGCACTGCAAGTTGCAATTCTGTCTGCCCTCCTAGGTTTATTGCCTTTATAGCATGATTGTGTTAATGCTGTTGCAATGTAGTTACGGTCGGGGAAAAAAAGAATTGTTATTTGGTTGAACATCAGTCTGCAGACTCCAAAAGGCAAAGTCGGAGAAGGTCAGTTTTAATTTTGGTCCACAATCCTAAGGCAGATTGGTGAAGCTGAATGGTGAGGGCTTGCCACATCACTTTGGTTCATACTAGGGCTGCCACAAACGATTATTTTGATAGTCGACTAGTCACCGATTATTTTTGCAGTTAGTCGACTAATCAGATCATCATCCATTGGAGGTAAAACATACAGCTTATTGCATCTGCTCTTATATAACTATCATTAGCTTACAGCTTTAAGTGTTTAAGGTATGTGCTAACTAAAAATAAAGACAAGATGATAGTTTATTAAATTTTAATGAAATTTGCAGATTGTTTCGGTGAAGTTTAATAAACTCCTTGCTATCTAAAATATAACGGGACACCGGAGTATATTCTCGAGCATCTCACACTTCTGATAATCAGCTGTCTGCTTGACGTTTATTCAGCTGTGTAAAAACTATAACTTTAATCTCAGCCAAACGGATTTACTCAGGAACAAATAAAATACAAAAAAAAAAAAGCCAAACAATAACATTTTTAAGTTATCTAAGTGACTTATATATGTTTAACCTGAGTAGCGAAAGACTGCAGTGGGTTTGAAAACGATTTGCCGGGAGTCCAGTGTTCTCATGGGCTCTAGTGAGCCTTGCCGAAACATCTCAGACGTCTCCGAAAACGTCTGAGCGCTTTTGAAAATATGTGGTGTCTTGATAAACTGAGCAGATATTTGCTACATTCTCGCCTGAAAATATGTTAAACGTTTATTTTGTGACCCAGAAAGAATAATAAGAGTAATATTAAAACTAACTAGCTGCCGCCATTGTTGTAAACTGAGCTGGGCTGCGCTATGAATTCTGGGATACAGCTTCTTCTTCTTTGGGGTTTAACGGCAGCTGGCATCCTTGTACATGCAGTGCTGCCATCTTCTGTTTCAGTCCGTTATTACACTCTTAAATCCTACTACTTATTCCTGCGTCTTTTGTGATCTTACAAAGCTTCAAACGACACGTCGACTATTAAATCAGTCATCGACGATTTTGATAGTCGATGTAATCGTGACTAGTCGACTAATCGTGCCAGCCCTAGTTCATACTCTGCCAACAGTAAGCTGGTGGCTGATAGACCATTCATCATGATATCACAAGATAGAACCTGTTTGAGCATTTTTTTCTTTTTTGATCACAACTGAAGGTTGTGTTTAGCTGCTTCTTTTCTCTATGTTGTGATTTTTGACAATGTTAAAGTGAGCCTGTCCAGAAATAGCTTAATGCAGAGGTTAGAGTCTGTGTATGATGTGGTGTGTGAGGCTCATGATCTGTAAGGACTGGTGCCAAGTTCTGCAGATGTGATGTTAGTTGGGAAGGAACTGCAGCGGATCTCTTAGACTCGATGATTTAACACTTCTTTTTCATACCCCTTGCTTATGCCTCATTATCATCTGTAGTGCTCAGAAGAAGCACCCGTCAAAAACCTCTCTGCTATCATCATTTGTTGCTCTTTTTTTTTTTTTTTTTTTTTTCTGTGTGAAACCTGATGGATTAGCCTTAGTACTTGGAGCCTCCATCTGTGATTCAGAAAACCCCTAACAGAAGCCAAGGATTCTCTCTGTGGAGTTGGAGGAAATGTTGATCTGTGTGTGGACCAGGAAACCCACACGTGGTGACTTGCTCCTGCCCCATCGTTCCCTCCTTGCTCTCACACGTAGCCAGTGTCTTGATTATGGTTTCACATTGTCTCTTCCCTTCTTTTTCTCTCTCTGCGCCATACTCTCCTGTGCTCTTCACTTAGCAAACAACACGTCTGCAGAGAATTCAGAAGAATGCATCTTGTTACTAGATGAGTCATACTTCCTCTGGTTTGCATGCCTCTCCCTCAGGGTGGATGAATGAGAGGGCGGAGAGGTTAGCTGGAGGAGGGGCTCGGTGGCTGAAGCAACATGGTCTGTGCCAGTTGCCCAATGTAATTAAGAAGTTATCAATGCATTGGTCACAGGCCATGAGCTGCTTAGATCAGCGCTGCCTCACAGATGTGGTTGTCCCAAGGTGGCTACGTGACTGACAGCTTTGACCAGGGTGAGTCACTGCCTTCAAAAAGTAACTGTTTGGTAATCTCAGGCTCTGACCCCGTAAGTCAGCCTCTCTGCCAAGGTGCTGTGGCCCTGGGAGGGGAGCCCAGAGCCTCAGCTCTAGGGAGAAACAAGACAGCACCTGCAATTTGAGAAATGTCTCTGGTCTACTGAAGGAAATTTATATGGCAGAATGAGAAGACTGTAGATGAGTTTGCATGTAGTTACTATGCTTCAGTGTTTCTCAGGAGGCCTGACTTTGGGATAAATGTTTAAAAAATAGATTAATTTTTATTTATTTATTTATTTATTGGTGTGAATTTCACATGCAGTTAAGTGTCTAACACTGGTTTTAATTTCCTAAACGTATGCTTTCAATTTGGCTTAATTTCACTTTGCCTCACAAAATGCACAGAACTGAAAACAATTTTGATTATCTGTATAAAGCTGATGAAACGGTATCAGGCCTCTCCTGGCTCTTGCTCTGTCTTTCCCCATACCTGCTCTGCTTGGTCCCCTGCCAGAACCTATGACTCACAGGAGACTGAGTGACCTACTTTTTTTTTTGTCTTCTAGGAGTGCCAGAAGATCTTTCTTATTTGCAAGACGATACACTGGGTAAATATAAGTCAATTAAAATGCACTTAATGCACCCATTTTTGGATTTAAGCACCTAAAGGCTGTGTCAGCATGGTGGCCACCTCAGAGAATTCCTTTCATTATTACAAGCAAAAAAGAAACGTAGTAAACAGGCGAGCTTTGATATCTCATTAGATGCAAACTGAGTTTAAGACCACACTGGCTCTCATCAAGCCAATTTAAAAATATAACTCATTTAAGCAATCTCATAATCCTGCTATATCTCTGTACTTTTATATTGCTCATTCCCAGTTTATCCAGGTTGTCAGAGATTATGGTTTGAAAGCATTTAAACAGAATCAGTGAAAGCTGCCTAGTCGGCTTTTGCTGATTCTCAAGGCCTAGTCGGCTTTTCTTTCTCCAATGACGGAGTTCTGGCTGTACTGTTAAGGTGATGTTTGAACAGTTACTTTTATGTATGCCACTGATTATTTAGGAGATAAAAAGTTTGGGTATACATGCAATCTTTCAAATGCCTGGTTTATAGTTTGCCCACCTCTGAAAAGAAAACAGGGATGGGATCAAAAGCCATAGGATCACTGAGATGGCTTGAGCTGGTTTTTGATTGGAAAAATATGCCGCTTTGCACCAGATGGAATTTCCACTTTAATCGCTAATTGCCGTTTTTTGGTCGTGTTGTCTCTCATTGATGCAGAAACAAGCTGTGCAGTTGAATGTGCTGTCTTGGCTGCTCTTTTTCCCTTCTACAAGGCTCGGCTTCTTTGATATGTCAGTTTTGTGTTAGTCTGCCGCCTTCGTCTTGACACGATTGGCCCCGCTTGCTCCGACCTCCTGGAAACCCCCCAGCATGCCCGCCCCAGGGTGTGTGTTCAGTCATTTATTCGGCTTCCTCTAAAAGACTGCCATGCCTTCACTTCCCTTCTAGTTTCCCTCCTCTTATTAAGATACAGAAGGCAGAGCAGTGTTTGGTCTGAAAGTCTTAGTGCTGGGGAGTTACTGGTATGTACAGTGGGGGGTCAGGGAGGGACTGTAGGCATGGGGACTTCAATGACTTAATGTGTGCTGTGTGGCCCCGGTCACACTTGTGCTAGGTTTGCAGGCAGCTCACATTGCTCTAATTTATGCCTTTTTGTGTGAGTCCATTCACAGAAAGTCAAAATGATGCTCTGACAAAAGTGACTATAATTGGAGGGGAACAAATTATGAAGTCATTGGTTAATGCAGATTGCTGCTTGAGTTTATGCCTGATAATCCCTATTTAGTCATCTGAAATGACTGCCTTTTTGAAACCTCTTTTATTTTTATCATTTCTTTTCTCCAATGAATTTTGTCACGTGTTTATTTCTTTCTTTGAGGTCCCAGTGGTGAACCACTTTGACCATCAGTTGAGCATTTTGATTCTCTTCTTTGCTTTATCAAACATTTTGCTCTCAGTGAAATTCTCCAGGCGCCTTTTATAAAGCTCAAGCCTAGAATTTCTCAGTCCAGTGGCACACCTACATTGTTACCCATTTACTCCAGTATATAATCAGCCTGCTACAAAAGCGTGACCTTGAATTTGCTGGTTGTGTGGTTCGCTAGAATATTGCTAACAAACCAATAAGCATGGCTTCGAATCTACACTAGTGGTACTGGTTAGGGGTGGGTGTAACCCACAATGTGAAAATATTACAATACATTGGCCTCTAACAACAGTATCATAACTCTTTGTGTAACTAAAGTACAAAAAAAAAAACCCCTAACAAAAAAAGCATAAAGCAGGTATTCATTTACTGGTATTTGTATATGCCCATGGCCACTTGCTTGTATTGGGTTGGACCCCCATTTGCCTTCTTCATGGCATAGATTCAACAAGGTGCTGGAAACATTCCTCAGTGATATGGTGATATGGTCCATATTGAAATGTATGAATCTCCCTTTGAACTCGCTGTGGTGTTGGGGAGGCGGGAAAAACACTTTGAAATTATTTGAGCTTTATAGAAGGTACACTGTGGTCATAAAGGGAGGGAGGTGATCAGTAAGGAAGGCTGTGGTGGTTAAACCGTGCTCGCATGGTATTAAGGGCCAGAAGTCTGAACCAGTAGCAACCTGAACTATTGTTACAAAGCGGGATGGACCCAAGCTTTTATGTTTTTTACGCTAAATGCTGTCTTCCATTGTCAAATATTGGTGAGCATGTGCAAGTTGTATGCTGGCTTTCCTGTTCTTAGCTAACAGAAGTGTGACCTGGTGTGGTCTGCTCCTGTAGCCCATCTGCTTCAAGTTTCGATGTGCTGTGCGTTCACAGATGCTCTTCTGCAGACCTTGCTTGTAACAAGTGGTAATTTGAGCTACTATTGCCTTCCTGTCAGTTCCTATCTCTGTTCTGATGTTTGGTGTGAACTTCAGCAGGTCATCATCATTATGTCTTCATGCCCAAATTCATTGAGTTGGTGCCATGCGATTGGCTGATTAGATGTTTGCACGAACAAACTGTTGAACACATGCACCTAAAAAAGTGGTGTGTGTGTGTGTGTGTGTGTGTGTGTGTGTGTGTGTGTGTTAATAAGTTATAATGGCAGAGTTTTAGCTTTGTAATTAGCTCACCTCTGTGTCTACCAATTCCCCCCCCGTTAGTTTCTTCCCTTAAAGATAGCTAAATAGTAACTCTGGTAAGTCAAATTAGTGGGAGAATCAGAGCGGCTGCACGTTTTGGGTCAATATTTGGCACCAGCCCGCTGATAATTGTATTGCAATATCAATATTTTGTCTCACCCCTCGCACTGGTGCCAGCTAGTTTTGTTTTTTCTTCTGTTACCATCTTCTAGATAAAATCTCATCATTACCTACAAAATCTAGATGAGACAATGCTGACCAATTAATCATATTTTTGCTTTGACAGTGATATGAACATAGAAGATAAATGAAACGGCTTTCTACAGACTAAGGAAGATTTCTTTATCCATATTTTGGGGGGTTGATGTTCAGGGTTTTTCCTCCACACAAAAATTCCTCAAGGAGTATCAGAATAATGAATATATTAATCTTAAAGTTTTCAAAATCAGGCGTCAAGCATAAAATATATTTATTTATTTATTTATTTTTTAATTTATCGAATGCCCAGAAATAACACGAGACTGCTAAGTAATGCAGCCTGGTTGCCTTTAACTATATGTAGATCAATCGTGCTTATGTGCATTAAATGCATTGTCACCAGCAAGGTTGTCAGGTGACAGGATGAATTCACGAGTGTTTAGCAGGCTATCATTTCTGCAGAATGAAGGCCAATAGCAACCTTAGGTGACCAGTGTTTCCTCTCAAAGAAAAAATAAAATAAAACTACTGTAACTTGAAATGACACATTTTTGGCTTTGGCTAATTTTATCACTTCTTCACTTTGGTCATTTAGTTTCTAAGTAAACAAAGGTTTATTTCAGGCTTTAGAGACGTATTCAGAGAGGATGTTTTAGAACTTAAATATCAGTTAGTTTCTATTGTACACTTTATTTTTATCTATCTCTGACTACTGAGATAACATGATAGTGGTAAATGAGCAGCATAGCGGATGTGGTAATACAGAGAGTGCCACATGTGGCAGAGAAGTCATCAAATGTCTAGAAGGGACCATTGAACATTTTTGGTGCAACCTTACCTGCTCAGTGTGCATGACAGCAGTTAACAGTTTGGCCTAATCGGCCACAAGCAATGCAGGTTTAATAATTTAGAGACTTGAAGGGACCTAACGTGCATTTTCTTATTTTGGTTCTGCCACGTTTTGGACAACTTTTTTCCCCCTAGTCTTTTTTTTTTTTTTTTTTCTTTTTTCAAACCTCATGTATACAGTTCTAGCTTATTAAAAAGCCCAGTACAAGATAAATAAGGATTATTGTATGTAAGTCATACAGAACTAGTCTAGCATAGCCCAAAGATTGAAAATATGAAGTTAAATGTTAGCATGAAAGGTCTGCTTAACTATGTATATTATACTGATTATCTTGTTATAAAGGTTGATACATATGTGTAGCTAATAAGGATTTTTAACGTTCTTTTCTTTTCTTCTTTTTTCTCTCTTTTTAAAATTGATTTAATTTTTAATTCAATTTTAGGTTGTTGAGATATTTTGTTGCTTATTTTTTGTTGTTGCCCTGGTTGCGTCGGGGCGGTTATGACGCCACCATTGTCGCCCTGGGACAGAACGAACATTGCAGTAAACGCTCTCAAAGTGAAACACTGATTTGTCTTGTGTGATCTGTCATTTATTTTCTGCTCGACAAATTGTGGTTACACAGTCAAATCACCCTGCTGTTAAAAAGCGTCACTTCTGTTAATTCATATATTAAATATTGTAATAAGTGCACCCTTCTTTATTCTTTTGCACAACTGTGTGTCGTAAGACTCGGTTAAAACTAATAAAAATTAATTGAATATAAAGGGATTTGGTAATACTTTGTTATGTTAGGGCCGCCAATCAGTGCTTTTCATCCATATTTAGCCAACATTTCACACATTTAACTAACTGGCAGTTTATATTGTTGCATTTTCAAAGGGTATCTATTTTCGCCCAAATAAGAAAATGGATATGAAAGTCTTGAAACACAAAATAATTTCCAAGTTCTCATTTTTAATTCTCCTTATTTTATTTATATGCTTAGTAAGCCATCATATACCTATGAGTCAGAGCAGACTGAGTAGGATTTTCCTTCACCCTGTCACTCGAAACTACAAAATTAGACAGTTTGTTAGCTTTAGTTAAATACGTTTCAAGTGAAATATGAAAGTGAGCTTGACGACCCAAAACCATTTTTTTCTTCATAGATTTTGCATTTCCACCAAGGCTAAACATTTTTTTTCTTTTTTCTTTTAGAACACTAACTTCTTGGGTTGGTGGGGAACCGTGCAGGTCAGATCTGGAGCTTGCATGGTATAAGACTGTCTGCCCTTTTTTCACACTGACTCACGTTGCATGGCACATGATTCACCACTTTCGCCAATGAGTCATCCTGAACAAAAGCGCCTAATTTTAAGGGGACCAGAAACAAAAGACGGACCTTTCTTTGCTACATACTTGGCTTTTCTTTTTTTATTTGTTCTAAAGCAAAGTATGTAACATTTGCTCACTTTGCATACTTTATGTGATACTGCATAATTTGTAGCAATAATCACTGTGCGGTAGTATCACAGTGTGTTTTCTGCCATTGCTCCATTGAAACGTTCTTTGCCAACATCAAAGAAGACAAATGGCTAATCAGAAATGTTCCAGTTTTGCAGTTTTAGAGTCTAAAACTTAGAAATGTATTAGCAAGAAAAATGTTGTAGCCCTCTTAAGGCCTAACAGTTCAACAAGGAGCACATGGACACAATCAGTATTCCAATAATTATTTTATTTTCCAGATATTGGAAAATATTCAAACCTGCACCAATAAAAATCCATTTGTAAGGGTAATCTAATATTAGATTAGATTACATTATGCTCCTCTTCAGGTACTTTAACTACAAGTAACAGATTATAAGAAGTGGCTGTCTCTCCAGTGAGATTCTCATCCCATGGATGGACTTCATTTCCAGAGTGTTGGATTGCTGCTGGCGATGGTAGTCCCTGTTGTGCTCTGCAGCCTCAGTGAGCACAACCATTTCTGCTTAGAGTGGCCTTCCAGCTTGGAGAGCAGAGCAGGACTAAGACTCCTGTCACCAGCTGCAGCCCAAAATGCTACAGGCCGTCCGACTGTGGGACGAGACGCTCACCGGAGAGGCAGTTATGTTATTCTAGCGGCCAAGATAGTGTGCCAAGCATGAGACTGGAAGGAGCAGGAATAGGTTTTTTTTTTTTTTTTTAATTTTATTATGATTAATATTTTCAATTTTTATTTTTATTTTTTAAGGACAGAGGGTGTTGTTTTCTCTGAGGGGATTAAAATTAAAATACTACAATGACTTGCCAGATGTATAGCAGTTAGGCCCGCCCCAGTAAAGTCTGTGTGGGGAAACACTCCATCTTTCTTAGATGTGTGATCTCTCAGTGGGAATCGAGACTGGCTGCACAACAACACAACTCTTCCTTCCAAGTTTTAGCAGCCTTGAGGTAGATTTATTTAATTTTTTTCCAATTCTGTCAATATATCCTGCATGCAGATGTATTTAAACTGAATACTGTGCAATGTAAATTCTTTCTGGGGGAGTATCTCTGAGTTTGTTTGCATATATGCGTGCGTATGGCCCCTTTAAGAAGCCTGCATTTGTTTGCTGACTGTGTCTGGGGCCCAAACTGGAGCTCTTTCTGTCAGATGAGTGAAGCACTGCAGAGGCAGCCACTGGGAGTTCTGTTTCATCTCTTCTCATACTGCTCTGGAGCAGACATGCAAATCCGCTGTAATGAGCGCAGCCTGTGTGGTGGTGGTAGTAGTGGGGGGCGAGGAAAAGGGGGATGAACTCAGGAATTTAAGCTGGAGAAAGGGAAGGTGGAGGGAAAAAGGTGAACCGCAGACAGCTCTGCCAGCTAGGAGAACATGAGAATTGGGGGGGGGGCGGGGGGGGGGGGGGGGGTGTCGAACAGAGTAATGTCTGGAGCGTTGAAAGTGACAGAGAGTCTTCCCGCTCAAATCAAACATTCATTAGCCTGCTGTGGCTGCACTCTTCCCTTTGGTGTTGAAACACAGAGGTAAAGATGCAAATGGTGCCATGTTAATTAGCCTTATCTTTTACACCAGCAAGACATGGTGTGAAATAAAAAAAACAAAACCCTGCTTCATCATCACCACCATTAGCAAATGTAATGAGGCTTTTGTATAGACTCTGCTTAAAGTTTAGCATCCTACAGATGCGATCTTCTGGTTTCCAAATTTCTGGGGATTTACAGTTTACTAAAAAAGAGATAAACATTTAACGAAACACAACAGCTATTTCGAGTGAGGAGTATCTTGTGATTAGAAGAATAGCTTCAAGATAAAATCACATGATTGGACAAAGCACTTTACCCTCTGTAGATTCTTTAAACATCCACAAACTGGATGCTTCATCTAATGATTTATTAAGTAAAATACAATGCTGTTGACTGATGTGCATTAGGAATATTTCAGCTGCCGTCCTCACTGCAGTCTGTAAAGTGCATCATAAACCTCATTAGTCTGTCCAATAGCTCCTTGAATGTAATTTTATTCAATCATAAAGAACTAAATCTCTGGTCAGTGTTGGGGTGCTTTGGCTTGTCTCCACCCAGTAATGTAAAGCACTCAAGACTTTTGATGAGCTCTGCAGATCAATCAGAGGTTAACAGGCACTTCACATAAGCTGAGGCATACTGTATGCCATAGAGTCCTTAAATCTATATGACTCCTTCTGGCTTTTGTATCCAAATAGACCTAGGAACGACAAATTCCAGGATCTTAAAGTTAGAAACTAACCTAGGAAATAAAAGACTCCATGTTTGAAGAAACATGAAGATTAGGCAAATTAGACAGATAGTGGATTAAGGCTTTGTCTGAGACGACAGTGTGGCAGTGGTGTTCCTTGTAATGCATGACTGTATGACATGTTGGAAAGATGATGTGCACACTCTGGAAGAGAGAGTCATGAAAAACAAGGCTTTTTTTGCCTTTCTTTTTTTTTGTTTTGTTTTGTTTTTGGAAAGTATAGTTTGATTATTATATTGTGTTGAGACAAGTTGCCAGTATGCATAGTTTCCTACAGAACTGGATTATATTTGTGTCACACTCTTGCACAAACGCGGAAAGAAAACGCGTTTCTGCTCTTTGTGACCGAAAACGCAATAATCAGCTGCCTGACCAATAATTTCTTCCTCCTGTCAGTGAACTTGAACTCCACTGTCTTGGACTGCAGCTCCTCCTTCTGCTCTGCAGTCGTCATGAGGTTAGAGTAGCTGAACCAGGTCTCCATCTGCTTCAAGTTAAGCTCAGAGTAGGGCTAGGCGATATGGTCTAAAATCCATATCACGGTATAATTTAAAGCATGTGTGGTAACGATATGTATCGCGATATATTCTTTTCTTCTGTATGTATTTTACACACTTGAAAGCACACTTAAAATCCTTTAATTTTCTCAAAAATCGACTGTGCGCCTTATGTATGAATTCTGGTTGTGCTTACTGACCTCAAACCGATTTTATGTAGTATAGCGGAAAGAAATCTGTCAAATGTTTTAGTGCAACTTTGGTAAGCTGTGAAGCCGCACCGCTTGATGGATTGCTGGAGCATTACGGCTGCCGTAGTCAGGAGCCATGTGGAGTAATCTGGGTCCAAAACTCCGTCTACTTCAGGTCCCAAAGTCAAACAAACACTGCGGCATCATGGAGAGTTAAAAAAAAAAAAAGCAGGAAGTTAGCTTGCTAGTTTTCACCTTAACACCATATACCATGTTCTGATTGAGATATTTCTGAAAAAATTAAAACGTACAGCTCTGCTATTACTTCCAACATAAATGAAGACAGAAAACTAAACAGCAGTGACTTTTGTAGGGTTACTGAAGTTGGATTAGCTGGTATATAATGATGTCCTACGTGATCCACTCGATAAAAGTTAACGTGCAGGTTTCTGGTGGTTAGGGACAAATGCAATTGCATGGCAGGATGCTATAAATGGAGCAAACTTCAGTTAGGAGAACAACTGAGATAATCCATCCACAATACGAGGTTAGTCATTAATATACTGCAACAACATGGGAATAGGGCAGCTGCGAGAGAATTCAGTACGGAAGTGGAGGAAGCACAGTTTTTGGCTTTCCCCATATTCCAAAAGGGCTTTGTCCCTTTGTTATTACTATCGCCCGGCCTAATTTGCAGATGATGTTGTTTGCAGCCGCTGGAATGCTTTCAACCAAAACAGGCACAGCTTGATGACACCATCAACATGCGCTATCGTGGTAGAGCGGTAGAGTCAAAATCTCTACCGTTGGCCAAATTTATATCGTTTCTACTGTATACGGTTATACCGTCCACCCCTAGCTCAGAGCGGGTAGCATGAGCAAAACAAGCATCTATCACAGGATGCAGTGAAAGATGGTGGAGTTTTGTGGGCCAAGCAGCAGCCTGTCTGTAGGGGAACAGTGGACCAGGAAAGATTGAAGTTAGCGGGTTAACAGCGAGTGGCCTTTCAAAACAAGAACAAGGGAATTGATCACAATGCAGTCAGTATCTCTTGATGGACCACCCAAGTATAGTCAGTGTGTGGAAGCAATGAGTAAGTGTAAGTTTCAGTTGTATTTCTCTCACTTACTCTCTTTGGCTCATCTTTTTTAAAACTGTGGTCAAAAGTCAGTCCCATGCAAATAATTGTTGTTTAAAAATTATGAACACATTGACTATCTAGTAATCGTACAGATTCAGCCAGAAAATTCTGATTCTAGTCAGAATTACTATATTTTTCTGAGGCTTTTGTTTTACTACTACCAAGCATTTGCTGATCTGTCAGTGCTGCTTCTGAACTCCAGGTGTTAAGTTGTTTGCCCGCTGGAAAGCAGCACTTTGGGAAAACAGATTCTGTGGGAACATCACTGTTTACTGCAGTTAATTTGCACCTCGGGTCTTCAAGAAATGCTGCAGCTCGAAGGCCTCGCATCTGTGGGATTAAGTGTTTTTTTTATTGTATGTTAAAAATGACACACAGAATCAATAGACAGACTGGGCAGTTCGCTGATCAGTAGTGCTGATAAACTCTTGTTTTTGAGGTATTTGATGTATTGTATTGGTGTGGAAAGAAGTCCCCCCCCCTCCCCCCACTACACCTTCCTCTAAAATGAAGAGTTTCTCATTGGAAACACCACAGTCAATTTCACAATAGTAGAAGAGCAACTCCTTCTGCTCGTGGCTCTCCTGTCTGACAACACTCTCAAATTGCCGTCTGACGGCTTCTTCACACTGGAGGGAGTTCCTGTGTTGCAGGGGGTTGGGCTGTCTGCAGGAGTGTTGGGTGGGGACACAATTGGAGTTCCTAAGGGTGTTTGAGGCAGCTGTGGCCTGTGTTTGTGTCGCTGGATGATTTACCAGGAGCACCGTTGCTGTTCCTGTAGTTTAACTGGTTAAGTGAAAAAAATGTAGCAACATGGGTATTTGGGTTCAGGCTGATGTGCGACGAAGAGTTGCAACTTGTGTAATGATATTCAGGGGCTTCAATAGTGTCTTGTATATTGCAACCAGGCGCACTGGATCTCAAAAGTCGGATGATATGGGGCATTCATCTGCCTGTGAGAAATGTCCTTGTGTTCATACTGCAGTGTTGAGTCAGCTGCTTAACAACATCCGGTCTGAGTAGTTACTTTATGATGGTTATGTTAATCAGTGGATGAATAGAACTATTTAAGTTTCGTGCCATCTTATGGACTGTTACTTAGGGGACCATAACATACCTTTGAAGAGTAAATGTCAGTAGAGTTTACAGTGGACCACTTTCCTTAATGCAAACACAACTTCTACTCATACAACAGTCTAAGTGCTTATACAGCCTCCTGGCTGAATCCTGCAAGAGTGGGATAAGTGTTAAAATTTGTCATTTAGATTTATCCTCTGTTAAACTGTTCAACTCGGTTATGTCGTGGTCTTATTTTTCCTTTTCCAGTTGCTCCTACAGCACTTTTCCCACAACCGCAATCTCTTAACTATATTAAATTATGGCGATTAGTTTTGATTGCCTTTCATCTATATATAGAAGAAATGTTTAAGTAAATTTAAACAAACCACATAATAGAGGTCTATTTTAAGGCTATCAATTGTCATAATGTACGTACCAACCTTGGATGAGTCACATCTTTATTTTGGTTTCTGTGTTGTATCAGACTGCCAAGATGTGCTGTTAGCTTAGTTGTGCCCAAACAATGCAAGTAGCAAATCCAGTATTTGCGTAAAAGCTTTTATTCAAAAGCACCAGAGGCTGAGTGCCAATATATCTGAGTTACCATCAAATCTCCTCTTGTCAGGTTAGAAGTGGAAGCCAAGAAGTTTTGACTTTAGGCCTAACTCACGTGTCTGCTGTTTATTATGGTAAATCTACTCCTTTTGTGATGACCTATTGTGCCTCTCGTAAGGCAGTAACCTCACATCCATTTCTTTGCCACTAGGTGTTTTGACTGCAGAGCTTAAACCAACAACGATTGCTGTTACCTTCCCCACGTTATCCACACCCATATAAATAGCAACATTGTCTCCAGGAAACCAAATTAATTGAAATTGTCTGGAACGTAGTGGCGTGAAGAGAACAGGTATAGACACCGACAGCTGTCTGTTCCACATGAAAATGAATTCCTGGTCCACTCATTCCTGGCCTGGCTGCAGACAGTCTCGGTTTCATGTTTTTACTCGGCCGCTCTCTCCTTAATCAGCAGTAGAACTGAGCTGCGTCCAAATTATCATGGAAGTCATCTGGAGAATGCCCAAGGAATTTATTGGCTTGTATAAACACAGACAATTCCTGGTGACGCAAGACAGTGTTGTTTAATTCAACAGCTGATTGCAGTGCTTTCATACTGTATTCTGCTACAGTGGCTAAATTGTCTCTCTTGTAGACATATATGATAATTATGATCATGGTTTAACTGGACTGCATGTGGGGTGGGGGGTGCTAATGTGTGTGTGACCTGTGTATTATGTATTTGACAGAGAGAGTCTGCAGAACAGAAACCTCCAGTATCTCAGTGGCTTAAATGCCTTGGTAATGCTGAAGAATGGAGAGTGAAGAAAATGTGTAACTATTGACCCATGACTTCCCAGCCTGCTAATATGTTGTGTGCCGTGTTGTTGTGCAACTTCCAATGCAGTGTGCATTATCACTCAGGGGAAAGGGCACAGATTTATGGCAGGTGGCTGACTCTCAGCAATATGCCCTGCAAACCTTGAACGTAGTTTGCTTTCATTTCCCGTGAAGCTGCACTTGCGTAAGCCTTGTATTTGTAGCACGCACATTCACTCATGTAAGTGTTTACATGCTAAAAAGCCATGTCTCGGTGTGAGCGGGAAAGTATATATGCTATATGTTATCAGCGGACCGTATTATCATCTGCAGGTATAGTACAACTCCGGGAGCATTTTAAAAAGCCTGTACGGAGGCGCAGTAAACCACTGAAATGGGACATGAGGAGTCAAAGAGCAGCGCTTCAACAGCTTAATGATGTAGAGGCATCCAGCTCTGTCAGGCAGTAAACTCTTTAATATGCTGTTAATTATTTCTGAGAGATTGAATATTGATTAAAAAGCAAAATGGTTTTAATTATAACCCCAGTTCTAGTGCCATTATAAATGAAGACGATTTTTGGCTTTACGTGAGAGGAACATCTAACAGATCAACCAAAACCGCAAGCTATTTCAACTTTAATTTTTTTTTCTTTGTACTTGGAGTTTGGAAAAAAAATTCTGTCTCAGTCTAACTAATGTTACAGCTCCTTCGGTCTGCTCCCGCTTTAGAGCTGCCAATGCTCATCCACTGTGTTTTGAATTTGAAATTCATGACCCGATTGCTGCTCTTTGTTGTGTACTCAGAACACGCATTGCCCACACAGGTAATTCTTTTAAATCTTGCTTGGGTTATTCTGGCATCCTTTCTTTTTAACATTTCTTCATTGTGTCTCCTCCACATTTTTCACATTTATCTATGATATATGTTCGAGCTGTCACTGTGTATTTGACAGACAACTGAATATGTGCTGGTCATTTAGACCTAATAATCTTTTGTAATTCTCATCATATTGGAATTACTTGACCATGCCTGTTGCTCAGTGTTAATTTCTATTATTGATTAATGTGGCAGTTTGTCATTATAAATTAAACCAGCAGTTTTAGCCCAATTTAAGATAATCTAATAGACTGACTTGCAAAACGGTCTGTACAGTTCTGTCATGTAAGGTAAAGAGAAGTGGTGTTTCCTCACCATTAATTCAATTCAATTTAAAATATATTTGTATAGCACATTTAAAAACAACAGAGTTGACCACAGTGCTTCATAATCTGTTAAGAATTAAGAAGCTGGAATCAGTCATTTAAAAAAAATTGCTAGAAAAGAGAATGATGAATTGATTATTAAATTGATAAAAGTCATCAACCTATGTTTTTATACCCCACATAGGTCTACATTTCCACAGTTGTTTTTTTGTTCCATCTCCCTCCTCCCACCCACGAGCTAGTCACGGGAGATGGCTGGTGGGTACCTGGTTCTGCCAGAAGTTTTTCCTTCCCGCTGTCACAAAGTGCTTGCTCAAAGGATGTTGTCTGATTGCTGGGGTTTTCTCTGTATTTCAGTAGCGTCTTACAGCATAAAGCATCCTTAGGCAACCGTTTTTATCATTTGGGCAATATTAGGGCTGGGCGATATGACCCAAAATTCACATCTCGATATTTTTTAGCTAGATGGTGGTATAAGATATATATCTCGATATTTTTTTAAAGCCATAAGAACAGAAAGAGTTCTTAGTCAAAGCTGTGTCCCAGATGTCACACAGGCACTTTTATTAACATACAGCATAGATGTACATGAAAAGAACTACTCAAAAATAAATTATGAGCATTTATTAAATAATAATGCTCCATAAATAAAAGAAAACTGTTGTTTTTGTGCATAACAAAGAGCTCACAATTGTGCAGTCAAAATGTAAACTAACAGACGCTGAGCATAATAACATAGACAGATTTTGCAGCTGCTCTGTTCCCAAGTTCTACTGCGTGACTGACACCCTGGAGTTTGAAATCCGCTTCGTAACCATGTCTCTTAACAGGTGCCATTTATGGTCCTTATACACACACAATACGGTAATATTACGTTGAAGCACAGTACGTATTACTACGCGAGGCTCCTCGGTACTTTTGAGAAAATGAAAGGATTTCAGGCCGTGCATGGCGTTAGTGTGGTTAGCTCGTTAGCACGTTGACGCCATTCAGCCCCACGCACGGGGCGATGCGCAGTAACTCGTTAACGGAGATTTGTCGTGTCCATCTTGTCGCTGCCTGCAGGTGAAGCGATGGGGAAGGAGGGGGAGTTGTGTTCAGTGAAGGAGAGAGGCGAGGTCAAGTAACGTTGCGTAAAGATAAAAGTGGACAAAAGAGAGGCAAACTTGTGGCTCCACAACTATAATGATAACGTAACATAGACTATATTGATATAAAGGATATAGTCACATCTTATATCTCGTATAAAAATATATCGATACTTTTAAAAAACTCGATATATCGCCCAGCCCTAGGCAATATAAATAAAACTGAACTGACTCTTCCTTGGTATTACTGCATTTCTTTTACTGTTTTAACTCCTAAAGAGAATAACTTTACTCAGGTGGTGCAGATTTCTTTCTTTCTTTTTTTTTTTTTGTGGACAGCATATCGTGTTTTGATCCCATGCAGACAGAGCTCGCTGCTCACCTCAGAAACTGGTTCATCAGCATAGACCTGGATGTAGCCAATACTGAGGCGGATAGGCCCTCAAGATTGCCACCAAACACTCGGGCTGCCAGCACCTTAAGTGGTCTATTTGTGATTCAGTAGCAGAGTCTTGCTGGCTGCCAGGCTGGCATAGAGTCAACCTCCCGGGGGGAACTGTGTTAATATGGGCCCCCAGGCCGTGGGACTGGGGTAATTGGGCCCGCATGGTCAGTGTCAAGGCACCCACGCCACCTCCAAAATAAAGGCCACCTCCCAGGCAAGCTGTTAGGGATGGAGAGACAAACCCCTCCTGATCACTGCTCTGATTCACTGGATGGCCTTATTCAATTACTGGAACATTTTATGTTTTTTGTATTGACCTGCAGTTACAGAAATTAACTGGGAGCCTTGTGCTTGTGTGTCTTCCCTTTATCTGCCTAAAGCTCTCCATCCTTTTATCTGTCTTTTTGTCTACATGTCTATCTGTGCATGACCACAACCATGTGTCAGCTATCTGATATCAGCTCTTAACTGATAAATTGGAATGGGTGCATATATTGTCTGATATGACAACTTTTCCGGTCTCTCTCCTTTTCAACAGAACATATCGCATCACGCATACAAAAATAACCTTGGGGAAATTTGGAAATGGTGTCATCAAACAGTTTGTCCAGCAGAGCAGCTCCAACTCCAGTCTTCTGTGAAATGTATAGCTTATAAATGATGTTTCCTTCATTTTCCCTTCTGGGTAACTCCTAATACATCATAGATATATGTGCATTTAAACATATAAACAACCTTGGCCAATATTGGAATGTTTTAGTTCTGTAAATGGCAAATATATGTTGGGTTCTAATATAAATCAATCCAGTCCCGCAAACCAACATTACCATGGAACATGGTTGACTGCTGAGAAGCTGAGGACATGTCCCTAATCGCTAAAGTCTTCCACTGGTACATCCATTCACATTTTTCTCTTGCTTTGGCTGTGTCTTGATTCGGGGATTATGATCCCTATTGCTTGCTTTGTGGCCTATCCAGACAGCCTGAAGCAGCTCTCTTGATCCCCCAGACAACTCCCAGATCTTTGACTACTGTGATCTGTCCCTCTGCCCGACTTGCATGTCTTTCTCTCTGTCTGTTTGCAGCAGCTGGGCGCCCTTTCTCTTTATCACATATTTAGAATTCCTCCCTTTATTTGGCACCAGCTAATAAGACAAAGGTATCTCTCTTGCCTTTTTAAGGTTTGGCGGGTTTAAAGGATGTTGAGGTTTAGCTTTGCTTTGACAACTCTCTCTCCCTCTCTCCTCAGCGTTAAACTGCCCCACAGCCACAGTTGCGCTCCCCATTGATTGGCAGAATAATTATGGACTTGATTTGTTCAACCACAGGCGAAGTGGGATTGAGGGAGTAGGGGAGCTGAAAGAGCATGTATACCATTTTTCTTTTTTAAGAGCGCAGCAGAGAGGTCTGCTTGCCTGCATCTTAAAAACCAACTCGAACAAAATGTAACCTACTAATATAACTGACACGTAGATTACACTGTAAAACACGCACGCTTGTGCACAGCGTTCAGAGACCTCAGTTGGTGACTGGCTCTGCTGTAGGCTGCAATAAGCTGAACAATGTGCTCAGCCGTGTGAGCAGTGAAGCGATAATTGACACATCCTAAAAATGCAAGTAAGGACTGGGTTATTAATGCTTTCTTCCTGGGGGTGGTTTCAGCGGAACCATTAAGCCTTTAATTGAGAAGGAAGACTGACATTAAAAGCTGTTGCCTTGGCATTGCTGGTACCTACTTTTTAGTTTTTTAATGAAGATGAGGCTTAGGGTGGTTCGCTACATGATTAGAGCTCACGTGCAATCACAATACTCAGACACACGGCTATTTTAGTTTGAAAGATCCTTAAAATAACCCCATAAGTCCTTTTGACTCCAGGGGTGGAAAAAGTGAGGAGTCTCTCCTTTGACTGAAGGGCAGGTGAGCAGAGTTCCCACCCCTCCCTGTTTATTCCTCCCCCCTTGCAATCGCTAGGAAAACACGAGCTTCTCCCACGCTGTATATAAAGCCGTTGATATGGAAGGTATGACCCGGGTTTCGGTCGAGAGTACACATGCCAAAGTCTTGTTACCAGGTTACATCACTGTTGTTGTTGTGAGTGCAAGTGCCAAATCTTCAGGCATAACAGAGGGAGCACACTTAGTGATTCCCCTCCCTTTTGCCAAGTTACCATCACACTACGGGAAGATTCTTGTCATAATGAGCTCTCTCTCTCTCGCTCTTTCACTTTCCCTTGTTGTGTCTCTCTCCATCTCGTGCTCTCCCTGTCTCTCTCTCCAAACACGCCAAAGTCAGGTCAGCATTTAACAATCATTGGTGTAAATATTTATTGTGGTTTGTTTGAATCCTAGTGACATTGTTTTTAATGCTGCATTCATCACCTCTGCAGTTCTAAGGTAGCACATGCAGCAGCATAGTCATCAAGGGCCTTAATGGTTGTGTCTGTAGCTGAGCAGACACATGCTGCTGGAGTGTTAGCCGTGACGGATGCATGACTGCAGTAAAAGGGGATTAATCGCGGAAATTGCAGATAAGTGCAGGAGAGCGCTGGTCTGGTGCCTATCAACAGTCTTCTGTCTGCAAGTGGGAGTCAGAATGTGAGCAGAATAGCCTACTCTTTTCTCAGAGAGGAAATGATGACAGTGATGCACAGGTATTTGAGGGGAAGTAGTTCTCGGTAGGCAACTCTGTGTTCTAGGTACGAAATAAAATGGGTTGACTGTGGTATAGCCTTATTATACAATAAAAATATTTTTTTCCTATTACAGCAAGCATTTGTCATTCTATAGAAACTTGAGAGGAAATGGCAAACTGAAAACTCATAATGGCAACACACAGCCTGCAAAAAAAGTTAAATATTTTAATGGATTAATGCAGCTCTGATAACCTATTTTGTATAACTAATGTGTGTATATATATTTACATATTTCTAATGCTAGCCAATGACTGAATAAATTGAGATTGGTTAAAAAAAAAAAGAAGTTTAGGTTGCAGACTAAACTAGTCCTGCCTTGCTTTACAACTTAATCAAAGAGCCTTAACCACCTAAGACCCGAACTCTTACATGGCATGCATTTTTGATTTCTCTTTGATATTTGAGCATATTGGGGCCCGATGAATATAAAAACAAAGAATTACCAGATTTTGTTTGTTTGTTTGTTTGTTTGTTTGTTTGTTTGTTTTACCTGATTTTTGTTTCTAAGAAAAATGAGAGCCACATATGAGGATATTCGTTTAAGATTTCGATAGAACATTAACAGTATAATGTCCTCCTAAGTGGACATAAGGCCCTTGTAGAGCAAAATTGAGTATTTTGGTCTAAATAACCCAAAATGTGATGTCCACCCACATATGTGGACGCCAGGTCCTAGGAGGCTACAAAAAGAGATGTCTTCACATAGACTCTTGATGGTAACTCACTTAGGAAGTGAGGTCAACTATCAGTAATCTTTAAAAAACATATTGAAAGTAATTTAAGTCATTCTAACTTTTGTTGACTTGTGTTGAACAAAATCCTCAATTCTAAATGTTTAAAAAATGAACGCATTTAAGATATTTTAGTAACCCTTCCTCAAACACACTGCTGCACACAGTGTCCTGAAAATCCATAGACGTCTATGTTATACTTTGAATAGGATCTATTATGAGGTGATGCTGCATTATCCTAAATACGTTTATTCTTGTTATACAGTAGGGATAGCAATATTTGCAAATAACAATGTTAACAAACAGACTTTTTGTTGCACAATGGACAGAGAGCAACACATTTCTACACTGATCCATAAACATCAGAGTGCAGGACGCTCCATTTGCATGCCTTCATTTAGTGAAGGTGTATACAGAACTCTCCAGAAATGCCAAACACCTTTCACGTATGTTGCATTTTGAGTGTTCCTTCACTTTAATCTACAATTTCACGTCATTTATGGTTAAGACCTAACCGCATTGAGGAGCCGGGCTAATGAGATTCCCCGTTAATGACTGTAATCCGAGTTCTGACGAAATGCTAACGGGAGCTGAAGTTCGTCTGTTGCTTCCAGCTGTTTCTGGAAGCCTTTCTTCTGAGTTTATTACACACTCGCAGTGCCAAACTGCATCACAAGTCATCCGTAAGCCTCTCCAAATCCAAAGAGTTCTGCCCATTTAGACGTGTGGCACAACAGCAGTAACCTCATTAATTATGTATGATAAATTATCCCTGACACAGAGATGGAATTGATCAGAATCTAACAGCAAATTACATTGTGATCTGCACTTCAGGCCAGCGAAGTGTGGTTTGCAAGCTACAGTTGTACACTTGTTTCATCTGTTTACTGAAGTTTATTAAAGCGTGGCTACTTGGATTACATGGCTTTAGTTATCAAAAATAATATCAAAATATAGCCACCAAGTTCAGAGAACTATGACATAATGCATTATACATCTCTGATGTACTGTTAACACACAGGACATGATATAACACTAGTACTGTGGCTTCTATCTGTCAGAGCCATTGAAATGTTTGAATGAAACTGGGAGGAGCCTTTAGATAAAGGCTCTCATTGCCTTTATCTAAAGTTATGCATCTGAGAGGGGTTGTATTTTAGATGCACCTAAAGGGTCTGAAGGGAATTGGCTAAGGATTTTGAAATGTAACCCCTTCAGTTCACGCCACACTCCAGTCAACATATTTATTAATGGGCTTTAGCGTGGTCACTTTGCATCCCCCACTTAATTGCTGATTAATTGCTGATTGGTATAAACACCTATAAAATTAGTCATATTGAACAAATGTATTTGTAAGCTTTAATTGTAGAGAATTTGTATACCGTGTTCACCTTGTGTTATAGTATAGAGTAGGACTGGGCGATATGACCCAAAATTCATATCTCGATATTTTTTAGCTGGATGGCGATATAAGATATATATCTCGATATTTTTTTAAAGCCATAAAGTAAGAACAAAAAGAGAGTTCTTAGTCAAAGCTGTGTCCCAGATGTCACACAGGCACTTTTACTAACATACAGCATAGATGTACATGAAAAGAACTACTCAAAAATAAATTATGAGCATTTATTAAATAATAATGCTCCATAAATAAAAGAAAACTATGTTGTTTTTGTGCATAACAAAGAGCTCACAATTGTGCAGTCAAAATGTAAACTAAAAGACGCTGAGCATAATAACAAAGACAGATTTCACAGCAGCTCTGTTCCCAAAAGTTCTACTGCGTGACTGACAGCCTGGAGTTTGAAGTCCGCTTCGTAACCATGTCTCTTAACAGGTGCCATTTATGGTCCTTATACACACACAATACGGTAATATTATGTTGAAGCACAGTACGTATTACTACGCGAGGCTCCTCGGTAGCCATAATGCTCCGACAATCCATCAAGCGGTGCAGCTCCGTAGCTTACCAAAGTCTTACTAAAACATTTTTTGACAGATTGCTGAGCACCGTGTACCACATTAAATCGGTTCGCGGTCATCAAGCACAACCAGAATTCATACATAAGGCGCGCTGTCAACTTTTGAGAAAATGAAAGGATTTCAGGCCGTGCATGGCGTTAGTGTGGTTAGCTTGTTAGCGTGGTTAGCTCGTTAACACGTTGACGCCGTTCAGCCCCACGCACGGGGCGATGCGCAGTAACTCGTTAACGGAGATTTGCCGTGTCCATCTTGTCGCTGCCTGCAGGTGAAGCGATGGGGAAGGAGGGGGAGTTGTGTTCAGTGAAGGAGAGAGGCGAGGTCAAGTAACGTTGCGTAAAGACAAAAGTGGACGAAAGAGAGGCAAACTTGTGGCTCCACAACTATAATTATAACGTAACATAGACTATATCGATATAAAGGATATAGTCACATCTTATATCTCGTATAAAAATATCTCGATATTTTTTTTAAAAACTCGATATTGCCCAGCCCTAGTATAGAGTCACGTATAAACAAGTTTTTACTCATGCCGAGTTAAAATTACAGCTTTTGCATTGTCCTCGGTAGTTCCTGCAGTGAGCACAGACACAGTGACAGGCGCTGTTTTTTGATACACAGATACTTGAGATGCAGGTTAACGCATATGCATTTTTTTAGACAAGCATAATAACTGTTTTATTTTTTCTGATTCATTGACCTTGCATTTAAAAAAAAAAAAAATGACGGATGACAAACCTGCTTGCTGTTTCAGTTGGTGTAGTTACTACTGCAAATCCACAATAGCCTGTTTTTGTTTGTTTGTTTGTTTGTTTGTTTGTTTTGTTTTGTTTTGCTTTTCTCTCTGGACAGGAAAAAAATACCTGTAATTCAAATAGTAAAACCTATTTAATTCACGTTTTGTTCTGCCTACTTCCCTTTTGTGTGCATGCAGCACTTCTGCTTCAGTTACTAGTTCCCTTTTTGGTGAATGTCCTGCCTGTTAGTTTCATTCATTGGCACTGAGGCAATGTGTGACAAGAGCAGAGTGACCTTATTATAGGATATTTTGTGGGTAGTTTTTCTCAAAACATTACTTCAGTCGTATTTATATAGTGCCAAATCACAACAGTGGTCAGCTCGAGAATTTATTTTATGAGGGAAAGACTTTACAATATATTGCAACAGTTTGAATTCCATGCTCATCTTTCAGGAATCATTAGTATATGTTTGCCAGTTGTTTGAAACTGAGGCTGTAATTGCTATTAAAGCTGGATACTGGACGCAGATTGAACTTTTGTATTGTGCATGCAGTCCCAGGTTCAGAACTGTTAAACTAGAATATAGGTCACAAATGTAAAGCAGAATTGTCACATAGAGATGGTTGCTCAAGATCCCCTCTTGTGTCATATGTATTGACATATTGTATGAATATAATTATTAGCTTTATGCAAGTAAGACTATTTAATAGGCTGGTTAAGAGTTGTTGGATGAAATTGGACAAGCCAAAGCTGCCATGCAGATTTCCACGGTCGATACCCCACAACCCAAGCCTGTTGCTACTGCTATGACCTCCCATTGCATTATTAATAAATAACATATTAGAGATGAGGCACTGTGTAAAGCATAAATATAAATGCAATAAAATAACCAAGATTTAGTTTTGTCGTTTCACTGTTGCTTACTGTGTAGTTAGCCAAGCTCTGAGCTGTAATGCACAGTTAAGTTGTTTTTTTGTTTGTCCGTTGTTTTTTTTTTTTTTTAAACGGAGCGCTCATTTTGTGGTGGTTGTAAATGCTTTTGTGTAAGTATAGGTTCAGGAATGGCTGTTTTGAAATGGCTTTTGTAATGTTTATATGTTATCTGATGTAAATTAGCCATGTTCTTATGTAGCTTATGCTAATTAGCCATAAGGCGCTATGGTAATTAATACCTAGTTAAAAGCAGCTGTGTAAGTGCCAAAGTAAAGAGTGAACTGGAAACGCACCCGAACATTTGGAGGTTTTATTCTTCACGATCCAGTAATAATCTACGCCGATTGGGTCATACCACATCTTAAACACTGCTGTTTGGAGGTTTTTCAGAAGGCTGCAGTGAGATGTGATTGTGGTTCAGAGTTCAAAGATTTCATACCCTCACATCCTCGCATCCGACCATTTGCTGCATAACGTGGTTAAGTATGAAATTGTCTATTTTGGAAAGATACAGTGTATCCCTACATCCGATGTCACAGAAGAAGGTTCCAGACATTGTTTAGCTGTCCCAGGAAACACTTTGTACGTACACGCCTGTAATGATGTTAGTATACTTTATGCAGACGTTCACCCATTCATCAACCCTCCTCGCTTTCTAAATTGCGATTAAAGACATGCTTACTGTCACTGTAAAAAATGTTTGAAGTCATTTAAGTGTCATACACAGTATTAATATCACAGCTGAAATATTAATTTCTCTCTGGGCCATGCATTGTTGTGGGGGTACTAAAATTTTAAGTGCTTGCTAAGTGCAGGCATGAATTTTGCAATAGTGGTAAAGGGAGTACATCACTGATTTTATGACGCAGTTGCTGACTGGTGGCTCGGTACATGCTTGCCTAACACGAGTTGACGTAATCTGCTGTGTTACGTTGAGTAATCCCTGGTCGTTACTCAGCTTGTTGCCTCGTTGGGGATTCTTGAATAAAAGATATCTTGGCATATGTATTATAGCCACGCTGTCAGTTTGATTGAGCCACTTCAAACTTAGTAGCTGAGACACCAAACACAATCACTGATTTGCTGTCAGTGCTCTGCTGGCAGCAGGACTGTTGATAAGTCCTGTCAAGAAGTTGGTAAATTAAGATGTTTCAAATACGCCTTCATTTTTTCATTCAGAACTAAATCTGCCATTAATCCCTGGAGGATAAAGAAATGTTGAGTCTTGAATAGAGAATAAATTTGACTGTCCATTTCTCCCTCTCAGCACTCAAAAATACTCTTGGCACTCCATTCTAAAAACAAATTAAAGTGGAGAGAGGGAGAAAGATGTTTTTCTTTTTTTTTTTTTTTTGTTGGCGATGACAGTGACGGAACCTCATTTTCCTACAGCTAGATCAAAGTGTCTCCATGTGTGTGGCATTGCAGCCTTTTCCCTTGGGCTCCTAATGATACAGCCTGAACTCAAAGACCCCTTGGATGCAGACCATTGCCACTTTCTACTCTGTACCAGGCCTGATGCCATCTAGGTTGTGCCCAAGCCCAACCTAGCCCAAGCCCACCCCCACCGTTCCATGTCCTCTGGCTTTTCTCGTTTTCCCCGCCTCCTCTGCCCACCCCCAAATCTGTTGGTGTATGTAATCAGACGGCCCTCTGTGATGCAGCAGTGGGCTCGGGCACATCCCTGCACTGACTGTCCCACTGCTTGGATAATGAAGGCAGCTGGGAGGCCGTCTTACTGCCTCCTTGTGTTGCGCTTCATCATTCCTGCCACAGCACAAGGTTTTCTAATTAAGTCACCATCTTGGCCCTGCAGATTATGTAGCAGCTGGATCATTAGCGTGGAGGGTCAAATGGCATGTGTCTCCATGTATCGGGCGGAGCACTTTTCATCAACCCTTGTCTCAGTCACCTCACCTCTGCTGGCCAACAGAAGGCTCAGCCTGCTTCCTCCTTGCATGCCCCCTTTATGCTCAGTATTTTGTGAAAACATTTTCATTGCAATGATGCATCGTGCTGCAAGTTTATCAGTTACACATAAGTCTCTCTCTTTTTTTCTCTTTTCTTTTAACTCTCTTCTGCTTTTCTGATGGCAACATGCTGTATTTAATAATGCAGGAGGGGCAGACTTGTAGAAATACTTGTACAAAAACACTGATGTATAAGCATGGCTTATTGCCTGACATTTTGTCAACTTTTATTTTGTAGTTGACTTCAGTGTGTGTTTTACTCTGTCTTGGTCCCCTGAAGGTTCTTATCTATATTGAATATTAAGACATGGTCATGTTATCTTGCAACTACTTAGAAAAGGACCTATTTGTAGCATTTATGCACCTACAGGACCTTATGACAGCATTGTATCGTAATTTCACATCAGTAACAACAAGTTGAAACCAACAAAACTTTCAGTGACGTATTGTGACGTCAGCATGTTGCATAGCAACAGACTCAAATCAAAGGCCAAACAATACTGTCGCTTGGGCATGTTCTGGCAGTCTAAACTAAGTGACAGACTGTAACCCGGGGTTAGTTTCTTTTAATGTAGGCAAAGTATTTCATATTAAATGCTCTTGATTATTTGTGTTGAACAAGCTCTAAACAGTTAGTCAAATAGTGGATCAACAATAAAATAGTGAGAAATTAATTACTTAAAAAAAATTTATAAGACAAATTGTCGGATATTATAGTTATACCTTGTCATTCATGTGTGGTTTGTGCCTTTTTCAGAACATCTGTGATAGGACAAAAGCATGACACAAGATTAAAGCTAAGTGTGCTGGCCCAGCAGTTAATCAGTCGAGGAAATGCTCCGCAGATTGATTAAAATAATAGTTGCAACCCTACTTAACAGTGTGAACATCAATTAAATGGGCTATTGACTGAACTGAGATCAGTTTAAGAATACCACATAGTATCTCAAAATGGACGCTGTACTGGCTGCACTTTCAGAGACTGCACAACACTGATGTAAAATCTGTACCGGAGGCCCGTACGGTGTATAATGTGTAGATTAATTTTAAAATCTAATTAGTTTTGTATTTCAGTGGGCTTCTACTCATAGAGGGAAAATTACTGTCAGCAGCCCTGTGAGTCACCTTCAGTTCAGTTACAGGGTGGAGATGCCTTGTATTTATTTGTATGATGAGGAAGAGTTATTCACCATTAGTCTGACTCACCTGTCAGTATAGTCAGTCAGCAAGCCTCTTCATTTATCAGTCTGCTCTTGACTGCAGAGGATGGGGGAGAAGTTTCAGTTCTCCTGTGTTGTCCGTGAACAATGATGTAAGTGCTAATGAAGAATAAAAACAACAGATTCAAAATATGTTTGAGTTTCATAAGGCTTGTCTGAACAGCTTGATTTTGATCCATTACCACAGATTCTCGAGGTAACAATATCAAGGGGGGAATCGAGTATCAAAACATCTTTCTAAACTTTTCATTTTCCAGCAGAAAGTGTTTCTATGTTTTCCTTCACGCTCTGTATGTTACAAACGCCCAGAGTTTGGGTACACATACCGTATGACTTGACACCAAGAAGAAGAGGGAGGGGGGGTGGGGGGGCTTAAACATAAAAGTAGTTTTTGAAACATTCTGGCATAAATTCAAGGTAACCATAGCTGCTTTTCTCTATCAGATCCATCTTTCTTAGCCCTGAAAATGGGAGTTTTTGATACTTGGAGCATCCTTTATAGGAATTATATCAGTTTAATAGCAGGCAAGAAATGGAATGAATAAAATATTTTAATGCATTTTGTTCAGAAAAACTTGGATTACAAACTTAACAGCGGCTGATGAAACCTGACCCTGATTATACTAAGGGAAGATTTAAGACCAGTGCGCCAATCCATTAATGATCTCCCGCAGCCGGTTTTGGTTTTTCCTTTCTCCAAATTCTGTTTGGATGTGTGGAAATGCCTTCATCATCTGCTCTGCCTGTCTGCACTGATAGCAGATATTGAATTGGCTGCTGGGCACTAGCTAACCCCCACTGTGAGAGATCAATTGAAAGGGACAGCCATATACTGCTTCTCACAAACTGCCGGCCAATTTGGGAATTTCGTACTCTTCCTGATGCATTTCAGATGGTAAGCAGAGCAGCATATAAATTATGTTTTTTTTTTTTTTGTCTGTCTTGCCATGTTTTTTGACTTGCTTATTAAGTAAACGGATATAAAACAAATCTGAGATTTTAAAAGTTCGATGTCAGTAATGGAGTAGATATTTTTAATACTTGTAAAACTGCATTTAGACAAAGTGAGGTTCCTTTTTTGTAGCATGTTTTAATAAAAATAATTATTAGTATAACAAGTAAAATTTATTAGTTGAGTAGTTATACTCATTATTCTCAAATGTGCTTAAAAAGTTTGAAAAATCTGGTTTAGTGGCATCACAAGGGTACACAAACACTATTTTTGAAAGATATTTGACCTGTTAAGTGTTGTCAAGACTGTGTTATTTCCAGCCTGACATGCACTCAAACTCTCACATGCTCTCTCACACTAACAAACACACTTGTGTGAGCGTGCTTAGTCAAGAGAAAAATCCCACAACTTGGTGAGGAGTCCTCATTCTCCAGACTGCTTTTCCCCTCAGCCTGATTGCATTTTCATTCTCTCTCTCTCACTCACTCACTCACTCACTCACTCACACACACACACACACACACACACACACACACACACACACACACACACACACACACACACACACACACGTACGTCCTTTAACCTATCTTGGTAACTTTAGGCTTTTCAACTCTGCCCCCCTATTTTAAGACTCAGAGGGCAGTGTGCCGAGAGGGACAGCGAGACAGGCTGTTACGGGCGGCGAAACACGCGCGGTGCCGAGGACAGTTTGCAAGATGACACTAGCTGGCTTGTTTACAGCAGAGGCTCAATTTGGGGGGGGGAAGGGGTGGTGGGGAAGGAGGCAGGCAGGGAAGAACAGAGAGGGGGTTTACTACCCTCAAGAGAGTCGGAATTCCTCCTGAGCCGTTCCCCCATTTGGCTGGCAGTTGTGAAAACAATTGCCTGGCATTTACTCTCTCTGTGCAGATGGAGTCCCAGCTATGAGTCAGCTTTCAGAGCAGCAAGTGGTGGAGAAAGTGGTTGGCTTGTGATCTACTGCACAGCGAATATAAGCATGCTTTACAAACACGCCTGGTTTTTGATATTGGAGCTGTTTCCTTCTCTACATTCCCAACGTTTAATTTCTCCTTATCACACAGGCTGGTTGACTTATTTAAGCATGTCTCTTTGCTGTTTCTCTACAGCTAATCTCCAGAAGATGGTATGCTGATGTCCTGAGCTGAGGGAGCCTTAACTTCATTCCCCACTCGCCTTTGTTATTCCACACCTGGTCTGCTCTCCATCAGTCACCAACACCAACAGCTACCACCACCACCTTCACATTTTCCCCACCCCCTTTTGTCCAGCCGGTCGTCACCATGACGTCGGAGCTGGAAAGCAGCCTGACCTCCATGGATTGGCTCCCTCAGCTAACCATGCAGGCGGCCATTCGCAAGGCTGATGCCCAGAATGCCCACGGGCCCGGCATGGGAAAGAAGAGCGCCCTGCTCGATCCCAACACCACGCTGGACCAGGAGGAGGTGCAGCAGCACAAGGATGGCAAGCCACCCTACAGCTACGCCAGCCTTATCACGTTTGCTATCAACAGCTCGCCAAAGAAGAAGATGACACTGAGCGAGATCTACCAGTGGATCTGTGATAACTTTCCCTACTACAGGGAGGCGGGCAGTGGCTGGAAGGTGAGGAAAAAGAAATCTTGACTATTAATTCTATGGAGATGAGGAAATGCTATAATAATTTTGCATTTAGTTGGGCTTTTCATGCTTCGACTGCCATGTTTTATTTGTTTTCTATTTTTTTGAAAAGCAAATGCTAAGGCAAAACGAGTTGTTCAGACCTGTACATTATTACATTTAGAAAAACCACCAGGGTATCCTTTAACAGACATCTGATATCCAGAATATTGAATATTATCGTTGTTGCTCTTTTAAAATTCATTTGGCTGTGCGTTTGGTTAGATTCTCCTTTGACCTTACGTTTTTGAGATGAGCTGCTGACAACATTCGTCAAAGAAATTCTTTGACTTAAATTGTTGTTTGGTGGGATCTGGATGTCTTAAACAAAGTGAGATTCCGTTGGTAATCACCATTGTCACTTCTGAGAAAGCTTGGAGAGAAACTATGAGTGTGCCAAATCACACTAAGTGCCTCAGTCCTCCGAATGAAAAATGGTGCAGCCCTGAGAGAACCATATGAAGTGTAAAACCCTGGATTAATATTCAGGGAAGTGGCCCCTATCTGTGCGAACACAGACTAAATAGCCCATTCATGGGTGGTATTATTCATTGCAGATGCCTTGATAGGAGAAGGCCATTATGCAGAAGGAGAGAGCCAGTGCTGTGTCATCATCTCAAGGAGCCCATGATATACTGAGATGAAGCTATGCTGATTGCCTTTTAAAGGGCCCAGATGGAAATTGATATTAGAATGAGTTTTCCAATCAGTCGACGTTTATTGGAAATAGAATCTTAGGCACTGCTTTATTGCAGTCAGACAAGATGTATGAAGCCCATTTCCTGGGGCGACAAGATCTGGCATGTGTACAGGCTGCACTGAGGTGTGTGTGTGAGGGGGAGATGAGAAAGCATGTGTTATTATAAATGGATTGATTTTAGCTTTTGTGGCAAGGCCCCTTTTGTAAGGAAATGAATTGTTTTATTTTGCAGCCTTTGTTTCCTCTTTTACCTTCATCATCCCTTATTTAGTTGTCAGTAACACAGCAGCATATGTGCCGTCAGACTGCATGTGTTCCTGCATTGAGTTACAGGCATTTCTAGCTCTGCATTTTGTATACCACCTACCTCCGTGTGCAATGAAATGTTAAATTCATTGCCAAATGATTTTTCGCCAGACGCTGGTATAAGGCAAAAGGAGCATTTTTCACCGCCTTTGTTTTTGGATTGTGAGGAAATCCAGTTGCAGAACATGTTGCAATCATTGGTTAGACTGTACCTACTGAGATACTTTAAATGCTGCTTTCTTATTCAGAGCAGCAATGAGTAGATGATAATTTAGGTGGGTTGTAGTGGACTTGGTGAACTCCTACATATCCACAGACTTTACTGCTCAGAAATGTGAGGGTGTGACAGACTAGCCCAACTAAAATAACTGTAGATAAGACATAGCATGTAGTTGACACTTATCCCAAGCACTGTGAATACACACACTTTTTATACATTTTAGAGTGGGTGGCCTCAGTGGGAATCAAACTGATGCTGCTGGCAGGGTTGACGCTTTGGTCTTCCCACTGAGTTACAGTTCCACTGTAGTTACAGCAGAAAAGAAGAAATTATATTAAATTACCCAAGTGTTTTGCTGCTAATGTGTCTTTTGGTTCTTATGTTGTGAAGCGTGGCTTTTTCCAACAGTCAGTAAGAACAGGACATTATGTAAACTTCTTGCAAAAAGCCTACACTCTAAATAAGTAGAAGTAGCATTAAGAATGTGTATGTGGCTTCATTTGTAGCTGATACCAATGTTTAATTTATTTCAAAACTTCAAACTGTGTATCATATTAATGGTTTAGATGAGGGGTGTAGTGGAAACTTGTAACGACGCTGTCATGATATGCTGTCTGCTATGATGATGCTTATCACGATGCAGACACTCTGCAATACAGTACAAGGCAAGCACCCACCATTGCTTTAATTTTCAAAGAAAAAATATCCCTACATGTGATCTTTAGGTGTTTATTTGTTGCAGCGTGGTGTCAGCATGTGTATTGTTATTATCTAATCACACTAATCTGGCAACAAATATGATTAACTCTGATTTGGTTTCACCAGTGGTCAGAAATTACACCCCTCTGATTTTCATCTTCTTCTCTTCAAGTTGGGTATTTTTGCCTTCACTTTACCCTCATTCATTTCATAACCGCTGCCACAAACAGTCATAGAGTAGTGACCCTGCTTAAATAATTTCAGGATCTGTTTAATGCATTTGCTATTAAAAATGTGTATCAGTGTATTGATAACCATTTTTCCCACGAATTGTATAAAAATTTTTTTAAAAAAAGGGTACAAATTCAACATGCCAAACGGAAGATTTATTCTTCTGTGTTAAATCTACATCTTGGGTATATCTTAACCTCAAATCCCTCTGAAACCGTACGCTCTAACCCAACTAGCACCTCCTTGTAAAAGGAACCACAATTCACTATTCAGATTGGCCTTTTCATGACTGTTGATGCCTTCTGTGCATTTCTGGCTACTTTTCTGTTGCAGAATTTGAATTTGTCAGTGAGAGAATAACAATCATCACCTCAGTATAAGAAATAATAATCATAGCCTCAATATAAGGACTCATAGATTTCAGCAAATTCCTGGAGGGTGATTGACAACACCATCAGAATGGATGTGAGAGAATGTACAAAGAAGTGGACAATTATGCTTACCTCCAAGGAGGGAAAAAATGGACCGCAACAAAGAGTTAGGGACCCAGGAGGGGGAAAAAAGCCCCAGCATTTAGTTTCTATCGTGGCTAGCTCTGCATATAAAGCACCAGGAGACAACCCCAAGTCGATTAAAATATAAAACACTGTGCAAAAGTATGAATGCTGGTAACAGTGCCGGATGCTTAAGTGGGTTACGTTGTAAGCTCTACAAAGATTCACCACAGAAATCTAAATCATAACGCTACAGTCACACTAGGGCAAACGGTGGTTGGAGACTGCAGCAAACCTAAAAATATTGCAACCGTGTGCAATGCGATCTCATTCCCTTTGAAATGGTTGCTTTCAAGATGGGGACCTGGTCGTACTTGCAGTCAGTTGCAGTCTTTAAAACGACTTCAGTGCCTCAAGACGCAAAGAAATGGTAATAAGACCGAGTCATCTGTAATCGGTCTATTGCCAGTTTTCGATTGAATGTAGTAAAGATGGCAATCATATGCAGTTTAACCATCTTGCAAGTCTGTTGTATACACAGTCTGTTGCTTGCATTCAGAGTTGAGCCAGTACCTCATAGAGAAATTCAGAAACAGTAATTGCAGTCGATATGAGTAAGACCACAATTGGTTGGAGACCGGTTGCCAGGCAGCAGGCAACCAATGCAATCACTATGTGATCCAAAGTGGTTAACATCTTATTTTTACTCCAATGTGACTGAGCGATAACACGCAGCTGATCTGATGCAACAGTGTTTCTGGACTTTTGTTTTTTCTTGCTGCAAGTGCCGGTTTATCACCAATTTGGGAGTGAATTTATTCAGTTCTCCATGAAATGAGCTGACCAAATCCAATTTCGATAATGGGAAGCAAACATGCAACTTCAAGCAGTCAACCTTAAATTCAAAATTGTCATTTGTGGGAGTGATTGTGCTTATGTTAGGAAAGGCAATTTTAGTGCACAAAAAAAGTAGAATTTGTAAATGTTCATATGCTACATGAGTATTGTGTAATTTAAAAAATGAATTTTGAATTTGAAGCAAAAGGGTATAAATCATAAATTTCAGAAGACTTCACTTTTGACTAGTATTTCGCTTTTTTATGTCTCAGTTACTACGTTTAGATTTTCAAAAATATGAGGGCACTTGTTCGATTTTAGCTTCTTTTTTTTAAATATACTCAAAACCACTGTGCTATCTTGAAGTTGTTGGAATGAAAAGTGCTTCTTTCAGAGTCGGGTTTAAAATAGATTTGACGTAACTGCAATGATGTCTTCGATATGAGAGCAAGTTACTGAATTAGTCAGCGCTGGTGACGATTGACGCTCTTCAGGCGCTTTCTAGTTTAGTAAAGGTTTGCATAGATCGACAGATTCTGGCCTAAATGTGGGCTGCAACTGTAGAAATACCCCTCACATTTAAAAGTGTGAAAAACCACATCACTCTAACCAGGATGCTGTACAGCGCAGGAAACACTGAAAAAGCGGTTTTAAGATGTGCTCATAGGCTGGAGCCTGCGTCACAATTTTTTTTTCCTCAGTTCTTGTTAATAAGGTGTTTTCCCTGTCATAGATTTTCTGAGAATCTAAACAACAAGAATAATGCACATGGAATATGTATAAATCTCTCATTGCATAAGACATTTGAATGAAATCCAATATAACTGTTTCCGTGCCCGGGGCATTTGAACAAGCTCCAGTAGCCTTAGGTTTGTTTCTAATGTTTTTGTGCTTGGAGAATTTTCACATCCCATCACACAAATGATATTTTCATCCAAGCCTGTGCAAAAGCCTTGGGAAAGGTTCCTCTCCCAATCACCAGGAGGTCACTTGTAGCTTTTACGCTTGTAAAGGTTTTTTTTCCCTTTAAAATCCAAGCAGATACTCAAAAGATTTGGAAGTAACAAAACGGCTAATTGAAATTGTATAATTCTGTAATATGCTTGCAATTCTCCCTGCACTGTGACCGTTATGATATGAATCCACCTATAGTGTGACTGAGTATGTTTGTGTGTGTAATTAGTTGGAAGCAAGCATGCTGGGGTGGGGTGAATGTAGGTCGGATGTAGTCATCGCTCCTCTGTTCCCCTGGAGATGTCAGTCGCAGGAATTTGGGACTCAACGCACGCATGCGTCTGTTCTGTATGATAATGCAAGCTGTGTCTGAGAGATGAGACCTGGCTAATCTGGGCACCAGCAGCTCATTTAATCATCTCAATAAAACTCCATTAGCCTGCGCTTTTAAGAAATATCAATAAGTGCTGTCAATAAAAACAGATAATTCATCAAGGTCAATAAAAAAAATAAAATAAAAAAATAAATAAAAACTAAAATAAAAAAAGGAAAAAAGTAAGCGCTGCCTTGAGAGTGCCGAATATGTGCTCGGCATCTATGAGCAAGCAATTAGTTGGTGATTTTCTTAACACCCTCTCTGGCTCTCTGAGGCATTTTTGATTCATGTTTTGCAGGTTTGTCTAAGCAGTCGTGTGCATGATTCAGCTCATATACTGTAGCTTCTGCAGCCTTCTGTTCCATGCAAAGAAGATCCATTATAGTGCTTGAAGACATTTAGGTTTACCGAAAGCTATATTTAAAAGATGTATCTAAAAAGTTATTTTCTCTTATGTTATGTCTTCTTTGTCATAACAAATATGTGCTGCTTAATCTCTGTGACGTCAGCTGGTCCGATAACTCCTGAGATTAAAACATAAATGGGAATATTCCTCAGCCACAAGGTCAGAAGATGATGCTTGTCTCTCCGTCAGTGCCGCTTAGCGAAGATGAAACTTGGGATTTGCCTAGTGGTCTTATTCAGTGTTTTAGAACATACACTACCAAGTCATAAGTTAAAGTCTTTGTTTTTTCAAAGGTTGAGGTTAGCATTTGAATTAAATTAACAAGTGTGCCACAAGTGCCCAAATCAGCCCTTTCTCTGCACAGATGCTCTCTTGCGTGTCACGAAAGGCAAATCATGGTTCTCTCACTTTCACTACGACTGTTTGTGGGGCACATGTTGCATAAATGATTTGCAGACGTGTGGCTTCAAGACACCTGAAAGAGACGGCTGCGTGACAGAGGAGGGTATTCCCCTAATCAACTTTGTAGATGGACAGTATTTTAGAAGACCACTAGAGTAGTTTGTCTTTACAGTCATTTCTGAGTTTGATTTAAATGAGTTTGCTTTGTCATATTGTTTCATAAAAAAGCAGTTTGAAAAGTTATACTCTTTATCTAGTTGATAATAAAAAATGACTAGATTTAATCGTAGATATTAAGATATTTCTTTTGTTTTTATACAAAAATTGTTTAAAAAGAAATTACTCATGATAAAGCATGTTTGTAACTGTATTACTGTATATGAATTAAACTCAGAAGATTTTAAAAGTCCCTAATAGTACAAAATTAGAATTGCATATGTATATGAAAATATGGTTGTAGTTTTTATTTATAAATTCAGGATTATTTCATTACATTTTGTAACAACAGTCGATCTGGTTGGCTAGTCTGACTCTTACTTTAATGTCCACTTTGATTGTCTGAAAATATCTCAGCTCAGCCATAGACAGAGTGACAGTATGTTTGATTTCTTTTTGGGTCTATTTTTTCTTTTAACAAAAAAAGAAAAGAAAAAAAAAAGCTGAAATGTTGACCTCCATGTTCATCTCAAACCTTCTCCCGGCTCGTTGTAGGCTCACTTCAGGCAAAGTGTGTAAATTCCCCTCTGCATTTCTTCCAGGTGAAAAATGCCAGAGAAATTCGGGAGCAATTCTCAACCAGTTTTAAAAAACGCTTGAAATGTTCGCTCTTGAACTTTAACTGAAGAGGAGATTGTTGCTACTGGCATGATTTTTATTTTATTTTTCTCTTCTACACCTGTGTACAGGAAAAGAAAATTAGTTGGAAGAGAACAGAAGCTGCTTTGATTGCCTAACAAACATTGAATCTCCCACTGCATTTTCACTGAGGTCCATAGCTCTTACATGATCTTTTTAACAGGGAAATATAGCTTTGGTCTGTAAATCGTTGAGTGTGCAGAGATGGGGCATGGAACTGCCTTCTGCAGGGGCCCTGGACCTTGCTTTGATCTCATTATAAAATGCAAATACACAGTACCCTAAACAGATCAAAGGTTCAACTTCCCATTGGATCTGAGGCTTAATAGCAGCCTGGAGCAGTTTACTATTTTTTAAAGAAGCGATTTGGGTAGCCACTGGTCCTCCAGGACATTATTTACTCTGGAGATAATATTCCTGCTTCTGACTAGTGACTAGCCACAGCTCAGAAAATCCTTGCTCCTGTTGCTTATTTAAATAAGATCGGTCAGGTATGAGCATTCGTGCCTCCTGCCCGTATCTCTCACCTCAAGCTTAGGTTTACAGGGCCTGAAATCTCAAAGTGGAAAATTGCTTCGGTGCTAGAGTCTCTGATACTTTCGTCTACTTTCATCATTACAGTGTAAAGCAAGCATTTACATTTTAAGGACTTTGCTATTTACTAAATTTTCAGCAGTATGAATACATATTTAAAGTGATACTGTTTCTTTTGTAACATGCACGTCCCAATTCCAAAGTTACTTTTTCTTTCTTCAGAAATGTATCTTTTCTACTGCGGTCTCACGTTCACCTTGGCTTCCATGCAGTGTGATACATGATGAGTTTGTGCAGCAGTATTTTTAGTGTTTTGCCTTATACTGGATTTCTTGTTAATTGTAGAGACAGGAAAAGTGGCTGCATGCTGGCCCGGCGCTGACTTTTTCAGGCTGTGGGAGGGGTAGTGATTCACTCGGCAGCCAGTTTGATCCTGCTGTGAGGCGGGTTCCCGTGTCAGGAAGCTCCAGCCTGGCCACCCGCCCACCAGCCTCACCTTGCACCCGCCTACCGGCGCCCCACCGCTCACGCTCTGGCCCTTAGAGTGGGCGGGGAGAGCAAGCTGGCAGGCCTTGGCATGGATACATTTTGGCAGGAGCTGCTGTCCCCACACTCCACTGAGTGAAGTGCTGACTGCAGTGCAGAACATAAAAGGCCCGAGGCTTCTATCTCTTCCTCTTGTGGCCTGCAGGCCTGTGTACCACTATGTTGGCTTCAAAAATGTTTTTTTTTTTTTTTTTTGGAAACTGTTGCTGTCTTTTTGACAGTCTCTGCCATGGTCTCACAGTTCATCCATGATATACATGACTTCTGTTATCATTTTACCCAGTCATTAACCCTTAGTAGCTCCCTCCCATCTGCTTTTTCTGCTCAAGATGTGATACAACAGCTAGTTGCAAAAGCTGTTGACCGTGGTCATCAATTGATCCAGTGAACTTCCTCCTCTGTGATAATGAAGTCGATATCTGACGCACAGACGAGGACAAACCATTTTTTTTGCAGCTTATTCCCCCTTCTAAGACTGATTTATGATGCAGTAAAGAAGAACACTGAGTACTGTTGATTCAGACAAGAATTGTTCACAACTTTGCCCTTTGAATATAATAAAATAATAATAATGTTAAGTATGTATTATTAATATTATATATTATTATTACTTACTATTAATTTACTGTTATTTACTGTTACTGTTTATTAAGTAAAACCAAAGAAATGATTTGTTTAACATTATTGCATAAACTATAATGAACAATTTACACATTCAATTTTTTACCCCGCTTTCCTTTTATTTTTTGCAGACTAGAATGTTTTTGGACAGATTGCAGTTTCATGTTGCCTGTTTCCTCATTAGTGCTTTGCGAACTAAGGCAATACAATTTCTTGAGTTGTTTTAAAGTGTTGATAAAACAAACGGTTTGCACAAATCAGCAACCTGTGATGAAATATCGTCCAATAAGATGCAACCCTGGGAACGATTTTGGTGTCCAGACCAAGAAAGTAAAAATAATCTCCAATAGCTCCATAAGTAGCAGAGCTGACTGCATTCTAGCTTCAGAGCTCCTCAGACTCTGACTTGTTCTGTCTTCTTTGGCACTCTTTGCTTCCTGCAAACCAACTGACGTGTCGGCTCAGTGGTTTCTCGGTATGTGGTCACAGATATGTCTGTGCAAATGAAGCAGGCCATTCCTATGTTTAAAAAACAAACAAACAAAAAAACAGATCCGTCATGCAGAGATAATAGAAACTTTAGGCAAAGCCAAACAACTGTGTAGTGCATTGTTGAGGATTGCAGCTCAGCATCACCGAAGGGGATCCAAGAACAGTCAGATAACCTTTTCACGACATTTAGCTAAAAATCATCGGATTTATATTTTTGTCAAAGTCTACAAATAAGGAGACATCTTACAAGGTATGAGACATCATCAAGGTATGATCTATAAGCAAAAACAAAAATTAGTTTTAAATTTGGCCACTATCCCATTGAATAAGATTTACCTCAATTTAAAAATGTTGCAGCACTTTTAGCACTTCAACCACTTTTGGTTGCTTGCTGGAAATCCCCTGCTGACCATCTGCAATTTCACCAAGATTGTGCCAGATCAACCAAGCTGAATTTCATGATAGTTACCGGCTAAAACATGCAAAATAGCCTGTTGAAGTGACTACCTAGTTGATGATCAAAGTTGCAGAATGAAATCTGAAATATTTAGAGCTGCGCTCGTAGCTCAGATTCACTCTTAATGCTGCTGGACTTGTAGAATGGCATTTCAATCTACTTTTGTTATAATGTGATACAAAAGATTTTATCATCCCTGTGGCAGAATTTATTTTGGTCTCAAATACTGCAAACTTACCACCTCCATAGTATTAGGAGGGGAAAAAAACAGAAACGGACAACACATTTGTGGCAAATCACAACCACAAATGAAACACACTGCACATATTACACAACCAGCAATAGTATATCAAAATGCCATATAGCCATGTCTGCATGGTTCTTTTTCATTTGAGGTAGGCTCATTGGGGTGCTTTGTCTTCTACCATAGCTGGAGACTATGGGATAGTTCATACAAGAGCTTTTTTTTTTTTTGTGCATGTCTGCAAACTCTGTTCACATATTTCACTGGAAGGACTGGTGTTCACTCTTCCAAATAACCCCCATGGCTATCTGTACCAGACAAACAAGTTTAGATTTTAACTGTATGTTAAGGATGCATACCACGCTGAACTCCCACACTTGAGTACACTATGTAGTAAAAAAAGAAAAAAGAAAAAGGGGTGGTGGGGGGGGGGTGAGAGAATCCTCTGGTCCACTCTTTGCACCTTGTGTCTGCATCACATATCTAATCTCTTTTTTCTTACATGTAAAAGGAGCCTGTTGGCATCACACCACAGACCAGAACTTTCCAGTTCAGTCAAAAACTGAGCAGGATGGCAGCAGAAGTCATGTAAGGTTTTAAAATGTAAGAATACTGAATATAAGCTTAAGAGATGGAGAGCTGACACAAACCTCAGGCGGTAGGATGCTGATTGATCTTGATTCTGAAAAGGGTACTGATCACCCAGACATACTAGATTCAGTTGGGCAAAACGGAAACATGCCACTTTATAACATAAAATGATATTTATCTGTTTCAGTTTTGAAATAAGCAAATGTGAGAGCTGCAGTCAACGAAAAGGAGACATGCAAAAAGTCTTGGGTTTTTCCAGGTGCCTAATAGTCAAACAGATAGCACTGTTGGCAGCATCATGTGCCCCACCCTTCCCTGTAGGCAAATTAGAATGGAGCCAGTACAGAATTGACCTTTTCCTTGAGTACAGGCACAGTTTTTTTTTGTTTTTTTTATAAGTATTTCATCACAATGTAAGTCAGAGCCACATGTCTATAATCATTCAGCTGGACAAGGTTTCTTTGGAACTGGAATAATGACAATTTGTGTTCCCAGAGGGCAGTGTGAGTCCACAGTGCTGGAAAATAGGGCACTATAATGGGGTGAGCACTGCTGCACAGAACTTTAAGAGAGGACCAGAAGTGCCATCTGAGCTGGAATATTCCTTATAAATGTCTAAAATGTCCAGATCTGGATTTGAAATGGTCTCCAGTTTGGTTGGATCGTTGTATGGAGCTTATTCGGTTTTTTGCCTTTGCCTTTTGCAAATCATTCTTAGTGACATGGTGCTTTGTGTTTATTTTCATATTGGTTGGTGCTTATTGTGTAAGTCTTGAAGTGTTTAAAAGTCCACTGAAATAAAATAAGTCAGCTCTATAAACTCATCGTTTTTTGTTTGTTTTCTTTTTCATTTTTCTGTTTAGCAGTGAACCATCTTATTTATAAAAGGCCTACTGTTGCCTGACATGTATGGTGATGTGTGTTTTGGTAACTCCACTAAAGTTGCGTATAGTATGTTATTGTGAAAGCATCATCGTCAGTTCTCAAAGTATGCTGAAGTGTCTATATGTTATTTCTTAGCCATACAGTCACTGTGTTTTCGTCTGTGGATTACTTCAGTTAAAAAAACATATTGAAAAGTGGAATTAAGTGGCCTATAGTACAATTGTAATTTGACAGGGGAGCTTTGGCTTATCAGATTTCTTTTTTGTGTGTGTATTTTCCAAACATTTAACTAAAACGCTCTCATATGTAACCCATAACATTTATTTGTAAGTATGCCTTCTGCAGTTGTTGAACATTCTGCTATTTGATCAGCAGCTCTTACTGCATTACTACTAAGAGAAAAAACACCACATACGGATTATATTGTTCCCAAACTCCCCTTGGCAGATAAAAAGGTCCCAGGGACCGGAGCAGCAGTTCAGTGCTGCATACAGGCTCTCTCACGGTGTACTGTCTTCACCAGCTGTCACTGACGAACAAAATGCTGCCCCCTCGATTTTGCCCTGTTGAATGAGTAAGAAATCCTCCAACTCCTATGAAGCAAAGTCTCTGTAAACACCTCCATTTTGCTTCTCAGTGACAGTGTTGCATGGTATTATACTCGACAGCAGTGGTCCGTGGTCTCTCTGCGGCCTCTTCTCCATTGCAGTCTGTGGTAGAATAGCTGGGCTTGGGCCGATCCTCCTGTAGAGCAGAGGAACAGCATCTCTGACACTGTAGACTAGCAGCTCACCTTCTTCACATAAAATTTTTATTGGCATGTTATGAGCAATTTCCACACAATCAAGGCCATTTATAATCCTCCTTCAACCTGATTTGCACTGACAGAGCCATATCACACAACCATGAAATATAGTCTATATCTGCCAAATTACACAATTAAAAAAAAAATAAAAAAAATATGAGTCTTGGTCACAGGAAAAGCTGCCCAAGAGCTCAAAAAAATGTAGTGTCCTTAAAGTGACCGAGTCATCAACCTAAACCTTGACCCTTCTGAAGAAGAAAAATGAGGACAGAAAGGCCCACAACCACCACCTGATGAATTAAAATGAATCCTTATTATTATGTTAGTTAGTCCCATAAAGTTGATTTTGTTTATCTACACCAGGGGTGGGCAATTCCAGGCCCCGAGGGCCGGTGTCCCTGCAGGTTTTAGATCTCACCTTGGGTCAACACACCTGAATCACATGATTAGTTCGTTACCAGGCCTCTGGAGAACTTCAGGACATGTTGAGGAGCTAATTTAGCCATTTAAATCAGCTGTGTTGGTTCAAGGACACATCTAAAACCTGCAGGGACACCGGCCCTCAGGGCCTGGAATTGCCCACCCCTAATCTAGACGTTGCGTTTTCAGTGGGGAAAAAACATTTCGTCTCTCATCCAAATTACTTGTCCAGTCTCTTTGAACAAAATCAACTTTTTGGGATGTAGTTACCTGGATGATTGAGCATACATCAAGATATGTTAGTTTGTCCACTTCCTCTTGGGCTCATGAAAATACGGGCACTTTGTAATACATGGCTATAACTGGTTTCTACTAAATCTTTGTTTATCCTTAATACGCTGAAAGTATGCACTTCAATCATGTCTTGATTGCTTCATTTCAGATCTATTGTGGTAGTGTATGGAGGCAAAATTAGGAGAATTGTATGACCATCAAAATATATATGAACGGCCAAAGCCTGAAGGGCTGAAGGATTCCTGGTCATTGAGTATTGTTAACATTTTGCTGGCGCACTGTGTGTCTACTTGACCTCTTGGGGAGAAGGATCACTGCAGGCCAATACAGTTTTGTTCTTTTTAGCAATATGACAATGTACAAAAACGATGTGCTGTACTTTTTAACTATGCAGATATGTTTAAGTAGAAGCATAAACAATGCAAATCAAGTCTACTATCTTAGTGGCTGATGGCTTTTGCGTCATTGCTGTTTGTGGTAGCTGTAGCTCAGGAGGTAGAACAGGTCATCTACTAATCAGAAGGTTGGTGGTTCAATCCCTGCTATGCCATAGTATCCTTGGCCAATATACTGTCAATTGGAGTAAGAGTGTGTTTTTCAATGTTATATTTAGAAAAAGTGTTTGTGTGAATTACAAAACGTGCAGAAAAGATCTATATGAGAGCCAGTTCCTTTACCATTACCACAGCCATTTAGTAAATCTCAAAGGGTGCAGTGTTTAGCAACCTTAATCAGCCTACAGTTGCACACTACTTGCCACTTTGCAGCTTACCTCCATCCCAGCTCCACCTTTCAATGCTGTCTCTCCTGTCTGTTGTTATTGATGTCTGTTCTGTTTTTATTGGGTGTTTTGCTTTTGTTCTACATGCATGTGCATAGAAAGACTGAGGTCCAAGTACAGAGCCACACACCCAATTATAAATTACTGCAGGTGGAGATAACGGTCGTCTTTTGATTATAATGCTCCTGAACGGTAGTTTTTATTATAAATTTGGCTGGCTGGCGTCAATGAGGCTTGACTTTTTAATAACTGTGGGAAGGGTTAGGATTGGTATTTCTGTGTCTTTTTCACATATGTCTATTTATGTTGTGATTGAGAACAGGATCTTGAGCAGGTTGACTAGAAAATCACCCTTAGTTATGAATTTTGAGAAATTTGAAGCACGTTTCACAACGACTCATAACTGAAAAAAAAATCAGCAGTTAGTTCTTAGGGATTTCAGAGGAGGAGATAAAAGTAAGTTGCCAGTGCTTAGAGGATCTTTTGCCACCCTTGTATGGCTACAAAGATTTGAACAAAAATGGCACTAATGTGTTCTTAGGTATTTTGACTTCAGTTTACCTCTATCATTTTTTGACTCGGCTGGCTGTAGCGTTTGTGTGATGCAGAGTATGCACAATAAAAGCATGATATTGGTGAAAATGCCAGTTATTATTTCCAGTGGCTTCGTGTATTTTTCAGAAGGTGAGAGGGTAGTCTGTTTTTTTGTTTTTTTTTAATATCCACTTTTTCCTGTCTTTTATTTATTTATTTTTTTGCTGTTGATTTTTATTTATGTATTCAACTTGGTGTGGAGTTCAAGTTTGAACAAACAAAGTTTAAAAATTATTTTGAATTTAACGTCTTCATCTGATTATGCTGGAAAGGTGATAAAGTCTTTTTTTTCTTTTCTCTTACAACTGTGAAACAAAGTCACTAATACGACTTATGAATGGGTCTGGTGGTGTTGTCATTACAACTAACTGGAATAATTTGAAAATAATTCAGCTTAACGGTTCAATCACTGCTACTCCTCAGGTTGCTAAAAGGTGCAGTAGATGCAAGCCTTCGATAAATTTCCTCAGTGTCTTAAGATATTAAAAGCTTTCTTTCTGTAATAATTGTCCATATTATAGCAGCAAGAGTACCTCTCTGCTATGTTCTATTATTTGCAATAATTTAGTTATTAGTCTTTTTTGTCTCTGCTCAATTAGTATTCTCAGTATCGAGTGCCCACCCTTTATAGTTTACTAACTGTATGTATTAGCTGGAATGATTAGTATAGTGATTGATTAGGGTGGAATCAAATCCTCCCCTCCAGAAAACGGCTAATTGACATTCACTAAATAATGACATCGTAGCATAGAGGCTACTCACAGAATATTCGGCTACCTTTTGTTTACATTTGGATTGCAGATGGTGGCTTTTAACAGTCTCATGTATGCACGCAGTTTTTTGTTGTTGTTTTTTGTTTTGTTTTATTTTTTTCCCCCCTAACATCGAGAAAGGAGAGCGGTAAGCTGACTATTTTTGCATGCTATAAATAGAAAGCGGCCCATGGAATCTGCCTTTAACGCTGTATATGCCCTGTTAAATTAATCGAAGCTGGGTTAGAGCGGCCACTGCTTTCACTGGCTCCATCTGGATACAGGATATATTATATAATCCAGTTTTCTGTGGCTCTAGTCTCCAGCTCAACTGGTCGATTGCTTGGCTCACATTGTCTCCAACCAAATTCTCATTGGTCAGACAGTTGCAATACATCAGTAGACTTTCAGGATTAATCCATTATTCTTGGCAGCGGGAGCAGCAGACGGCCTATGAAAATACCCCGTTTTTCACATCTTTGAGCTCTTCCTGCATAACGGAAACTGCTAATTTATTAAAAGTTTACTTTTGTTGAGTATTTACTCTGAAAAACTGTTCAGTGTAAACTTTGCAAACATCATCTAAAGACTGTAGGCTAACTAGTCTGTTTTAGGATAATGTCTGTCATGTGAAAATGTGCACTTGCATGCTGGTTGGCTTGGAGGCTCTTTTTATCCTTTCATCATAAATAAATAGCATAAAGTAACTAGGTTAAAATAGTTTTAGTCCCACAATCTTCACAATTCGTACAAGCAAACAATATTTTACCAATTATGTGTGTGAGGGTGATTGAGTTTTGCTTTGTTTTTGTTTTTTTAAGGTTTTTTTTACTTGCCTTTTAAAAATGTAATTAATTCATAATTAAGGTAGCCTGCTCTCCCTAAAGAATGGTTTCCTCCTGTTAAGCTCGCAGCTAATTTGTCTGCCTGCACTGTACAGTAGCCTCCACACCACATTTCCTTTTTGGAAATGAAAGGGAAGGAGGCTGCAGGAGTAATTAGCAGAGGCTGGAGAAGGAACCTTTTAAAAAGTCTAAAGCAACCTGAGACTGCTGATATGGTCAAAGGTCTGTAGCCTGACTGGGGTAAGCCCTCCACTGAACATCCATTTAGAGCGACTGGGAGCTCAGCTGCACTGTCTTACACCCAGACTGTAGGTCATTCACATCTGATAGGAATTTTAAAAGAGTAGACCGGCCAGGAGGATTGGCATGTTGATAAAATCGCCATGGCAAGCAATTATCATGGGAATACGTCTGGCCAGTGTTGCTCCGTTTCATATTTGCTTTCATCCACCCTCTGTCTTCTTTGGCAATTATTTAACCCATGTCACCTTCTGTGCCAGTCTCCTGCAGCTAATGGCTTCACTCTGCTCTTCACAGTCCCTGGTTTTGTAGAATGAAAGGGAAGTGGCCACGTGTCTTTACGTGTCTCTGCTGCCTGGTATTAACAGCTGTTTATTGATAAAGATGTCACTGTGGCGCATAGAATGTATAGAAAAGGTGGAGTTTTTTGTCCTCTGCCTTGTCAGTGAAGCTGGATGGCTGTCTCTTATCCCGCAGCGATATTTGATCATCCTGCTGGTGCGTCCTCAGTCGGGTCAGCGGTCTGCGAGAGGGGGACGGTGACACAGCTGTGGCAGCCGAGTGGAACCGGTGATGGATGACATGCCAGAATGAGCCGTGCCGCCTTCACAGGCGCCTGTATTGACAGGCACAGCTCTTGCATCTGCCATTCAGTATCAGCAAGGCTAATCGCGGGTCATGCCGGCCACATATGGGACACGTGAATATCGCTCCTGTAATTGCTCATTTGTCAACGTCACATCTGAAAAAGCAAGTTTCCGCAGCCGCATTATTGAATGAAACTTGCTGTAATGGACAAACGTACAAAGGAAAGCAGTGAAACGAAGTCGCAACACAGGTCGTCTCATGCAGATGTGCTATAGGGAAGGACCTCACAGAATATAAGCCCTGTTGGTGTGGCCAAAATATTTCTGTATTATGATCGGATCATCCTATATAAAAGGGGTGGCTTCACTTTGGATATTTAATAGGAAAAGCTACACTGTTTTTTTTTTTTTTTTTTTTTTTTACTGCTAATTGTGTTGGCTTCTTTCAAAATTGTTTTGTAAATGTGTGTGTTCATGTGTGTGCTCACAGTGATTATAATCCAAGCCCTGGCTCTAAGCCCTTCAGCTTGTGCTCCACCAGCCGCAAGGCCACAGCCTCTCCCCACCAGTTAATTGCATCTGAATTAGTCCATTAATGTGGCCGTGTAGAGGGATGAAGGGGTGCACGGAGGTGTCTGGCCTCTTTTGACCACTGCAATGTATTATTAATGGGTCAGCAAGTCTGGCAGCTCTGCATTAACTTGGCTAATGGACTGTAGGGTGGGTCTGTGATTCCCTTTCAGAAGGAAATCAAATCTGATACATATTGCAGAGGAAAGTCTTTTCTTAGGCCTTTTTTCTCCTTTTTTTTTCCCCCCTCCCAGAGTTTGTTAGCGAGAATGGCCGTTTAAAATGAGGCTTGCTTTTTGCCATTCCCTTGCGGATTCCGTCACTGCAGAACCATCAAACATGCTCACATTGAATAAGTTCTTAAGCAGTTTTCTTACTGCTTATCCAACTTGAGGGCAGAGCTGTCATAGGGTGAGGTGCAGGGTACACCCTGAGCAGGTCACAAGTCTATCACAGGGCCAACAAAAGCAGACACACAGTCACATACTTCAGTATCAGTGTGTAATAAAGGCCCAGGAAGAACATGCACACTCCACACCAGGAACCTTCTGGTTGTGAGGCAATGGCGGTAACGACTGCACCACCCATTCATTCCCAGTTCCTTTTTGTTGGAAAGTCAAAGAATATGACTACAGTTAAGAGACTTTATTTTGTAGTCTGATGGAATCTTGCATATTGAGCAGCTGCATGAGCTGCACAATGTTTGTGTAGACATGCAGGAACAATAAAAGGTCAAAATGTCTTGGGTCTTTTTCCTCAGCATGATATAATGTGTTTTTAAGTAGGACTTCTGTTTTGCATTTTATCTTCCAAGCATCGCATTTTGCAGCCTATATTTGCAGATGGGAAAAATCTGCTGCTTTCTACATCGGCCTGTGAAGAAAATAATATGCGCTGAAGTAACGGCGCAGAAAAGGCTTTCTGTGCTGTTACTTAATTTGTCTAACTCTTAAGAGGACAGTTGGCACTACCCCGTCACCATTAGTAGCTGCAGTCAGTTCTTCATTGTTAGTGGGCACTGTAGTCAGCAGGCTGCTGTGAGCCATTGTCAGAGGATAGCATCAGAGGCTCCTCTTCTGGCTGATAATTAAGTGGCGTACTGACAAACGGCTTTCATCAGATCCCTCATGTGGAACTGAGAGCATGCGAAGGCTTTCAGGGAGGATAAACCGGAGGACGTCACTTTGCCTCCAATCTTTCATGGCCTTGTGCTGCCTCTGCAGTGGTGGAGGAAGAGGGGGGTGAGAGCGCCCTGTGTAGCACAGGAGAAAAGCGCGAGCCATTGTCGCTCAGAAAACTACACTCAATTTACAGCAGCGAGCAAGGCGGCTGTCTTTGCTGATATGTCAGGCTGTACTGTACCAGTTTCCCATTTTTGTCTCGAGTGACCACGCTTACAGTTATGCGTTACATCTTTTTCTCCATTTGAGAATCTGTCAATTATTTTTGTTTCCTTAAGGCTGGGCATAATTTGTGATGACTTCAGACATAAAGTGTGTGAGAGTCAGTAGACAGACGAGGTTTGAGCCATATGGTAACAGTGATTTTTAAAATGACCCTTCACTAAAACTTCCCGACGTCTTCTCGCTCTTATTTTAAATTTTTATCATTTTAATTCACGAAATTGCCTTGGTAGGAAATCAAACTGTCCATCTGTTACCTGCTAGAGCAGAGACTGGGATTAGATTGATCTAATATCTTTATCTTTAATTATCAGTGGTAACCTTTAAGCAGTAAGCATACTTGGGCTTCTGTAAAGGAAATACCATTAAATATAATTTCACATTTGAATGGGTCATTGTAAGAATTAAAGTAAAATACCTATAATACTCAAATGTAAGCTGCATTTAATTGGTTTGATTTTTTTTTTCAGATGTGCATTACTTATTTAAAATTAAATGATTAGAATATTTATCAGATTTAAGCCTCTGTTAACCAGAGTTTCTCATTGATCACTGTAACAAAATACAAAATAAGTACACCATGTTAGAGCATGTCTAATACCATTCTTTTATTAAATTTTTTTTATCACTTTAATAATATTTTTATCCAGGGTACAATGACACTGCCATAAAACTAATGAACCCATTTGATTGCCTCTTAGGCTACGTTCACACTGCAGGTCTTAATGCTCAATTCTGATTTTTTTGATTACATCCGATTTTTTTTTTGTCTGCTTGTTCACACTACAAATAAAATGTAAAAGCAAACGCACTCTAGTGTGAACCCTCAAAGTGGCCCGCATGCGCAAAAGAACACGTCACACACAACGCGCTCTGTTTAGACCCAGACCAAACAGTATTGTTTGACTGATGGCCCTTAATATTAAGACTTGTTTCGGACTTTACGTTTCCCAATTTTGCTTTAAGTTATAAAGTTATTCTGTTACTTACATATGGCCTAATAATTATCCTTATTGCTGTTTTAGAGAGGAGCGGTGCTTCAAAGGATAGTTGGAAATGTCTGTCAGAATCTGCAAATTATACAGTACAAATAAAATGTTCACGTTTCTCCAACGTTGTCTTCCCAACAGTTTCACTAACATCTACACTGGATGGCCAGGAAGCGTTCGCGATGTCTTATCGTGCGCTTCTCCGGCGCTGATAATTGGCGTCTGTCTTGTGTCTGTGACGTAAAAGATGGATTTAATGCGACGTGACCATTCAAACAGCAGTCGCTTTCTGAAACATCAGATATGTATTGGATTCAGTACCACATACGAAAGTGACCCAGATCGGATTTGAAAATATCGGATTTGTGCCGTTCACACTGTCATACCATGATCGTATATGGGTCGCATAGGGTCAAAAAAGTCGGATTTGATGCCCTTTCACCTGCTGTGTGAACGTAGCCTTAGACAGTCCAGGTTCCTGATTCCTTTCTATAGATATTTTTGCGTAACCTTTATTTTCTTGGCATGCTTTTACTCTTGTCATGTCTCAAACTTTCTTTTTCGAGCCTCTGTGTTGTGTCGACTGGTTTGCTGCTGAACTCTGTTTACTATCACTCAGTCCTGCCAATTTCCAAAGAGGTCAGACCCATCATCATTTTTTCATAATTCTTCCTGGTTCATTGCCAATGACAACCCTGTCGAAGGTCAGAGATGTTCTCAAATAATCCACTTAATGGAATCATGCTACATTTCTGCACCCTGCAGTAGTGTGGCAAGTGCAGCAACACTAGAGGTTGTGCAAAGCGTTTTGACAGTGTGCGGTTGGTTTTGAGCATGCTAGAGAGAGAGAGACAGAGCAGGAGAGGTACAAATATCGGCAGGAAAAAAGAAAGTGAGACAAAGACAGATAGCTCTCTGAGGGACTGTGATCAAATAGGCCTCATATGAGTGGCTCAGGGCTTTTGTTGTAGTGTGACCTGCCATTCAGTGTTGCATTAAGTGAAAATTTCCCCCATAGCTTTTCAAATCTGCAGTGACCGCCTCCCAATTTATAAGGGGAATGCTCGAATTTCAAACGCAGCATTCAAGCCAGGCCTGTAACCTCGAGTGCACCTAGAAAATAATGCAGAAGTTGTTTTTTTTCCCTTTAATTTCTGTAGGTCCATTCCAAGGTTATCCTTAAAGGGAACAAACACACACACATACAGAGTCAGAAAAGGGAATGTGGGTGCAAGTGCCTGAGTGAGATTGAGTTCAGAACATTTATATTGGAGCTTTTGGTCTCTAACCCCTCTGCGTCTGTTGAAAAGCGAACATCCTTGGTGCAGCATTCATAAACTTCTTATATGCCACTGGAGAACTATGGGGGTTTTGTGTTGGCTCAGCCCATTGTCTGAGCTCTATAGGATGCAGTATCCTTGGATTACATTCAACAAAATTACTTGGCAGATAAAGTTGGATTGCTTTTGCTTCCTTGGTGTTGTAGATGAAGCCAAGCTATCAGAATAAGCAGGTAAGCTAAAGCTTCTTCTGTGTGCTCATTTCGTTGGTTAATATGGTGGTTAATATGCAGACAGCTGGGTCCAGTGTGGCCTACCCCTCTTTCTTTGTTTTTATTGTTACCTTCATTAATTGTGTTTCAAATCCAGCTAAAGTCCAAGCATCTTTTGTAACAAAATCTTGTGAAGGACTTTTTTTTCTCCACTCTCTCTCCCCTTGGCTGTCATTGTTCTCACCACTCACGATAGCATGTCCTTTTTGATTCCACACGTGTAATTGCTTATCAAGCTAATTCCTTTCTTGCATGTATTGCCCTCATTATATGAGTCTGCCAATGAAAAATGAGTTTAATTTAGCCAAATGCTCACTGTTATGGAGGGGAGGGAGAAAAATACAATTTCCCCATAGTGTCATCTCATTCTGCAGAAGTGGCTGTTGAGTTTTAATTACTATAATACCTCAGTGTGCCACACTAGATGACCTGAGTATAGATAGCAAAAGTTAGTCATCATTTAGATTGTTCTTGTGTGCCTTTTTTTTTTTTTTTTCTTTCCTCTGCGTTATGGACATAGACTTACAACGATCTCCTACCACTATATAACAGGTTATTATATTTATGACAGATTTCACCTTGGCATGTATTTTTTCTGTGGCAAGCATGCACACTCTTCATGTTTTATTAAAAGTACATACAAGTGAGTAAAGATCAGAGACTAAGGGATTTAAAGCCCAGCATGCCAACACATTACTACTAGATGCCAAGGGAGGCAGATCAAATTCCTTTGAAGATGGTTTTTAAAAAAATGAGTTGAAAATCGTTATAGTTGACTTCATTGGTATTTGAGTGTGGGCTTTAGGTCTCTTGGTAGCTGTGGTAGATGTAAGAGAGCTTTGCAGTGTGTTGGGCGGCTTGTGTTGGCAGTCTTCTTGAGTCTGACAGTATAGTGTCAGCAAGGGAGGGGTCATTGTACTCAGCAAGGCTTTAGGTAGAGCTAAATAGAATTAGATGTGTCTTTAATAGGTGCTTAGTGAAAATACTTGTGTCACTGAAGCCAAAGACTCAACTTCACAGCCGCTAGCAAAGCAAATGTTTGTCTCACTTCTTTGAGGGTCTGGGGTAAAACAGGAGGGGGAGGGGGGTGGCGGTTTTAATGTTCAGAACGCTGAAAGTGAGGAATACAGCTCCTTTGTCATCACAAAGCGGATTTTCATCAAATCAATCGCAAGAACCTTGTTTCAACATCCTTAAGGCTACAGCTCTCCTACTGTAGCTAGCTGATTCATCTGGTGCACCTGGACGAACCTACCTTCTTCTACCTGTGTATGTGTGTCCGAGGATGTTTTTTAAGCATTTTTTTAGCAGTGCCTAGCTGAGCAAATGCTGTGGCATCCCACATGCCTTCCCACACCCACTACAAATAGACAGCGAAGGTGCTACATTCGTGGCCTCGGTGCAGATCCCCGAGGCTGAGGAGTATGTTCTGTGTTGGTGGGCATGTCACAGGGTCCATATGAAATAACAAAGGCCTAAAAATACAGTAATCTACCTGTGTGCGTACATGATGGTGTGTGTGTGTTACTGTTTCTGTACAGATTCACTTCCCATTTCCTTCTTTTTGAGCTGTGTTATCACTTCTTACTGCTCTTTATTGTCACCCATTTTCTTTCTTTTTTCCTTCCTTCCCATTCACTCCTCATGCTGTAGTAGTACTAGTAGTAAAATCTGCCACAGCATATCTTAAATGCATGCATATTGTATTTTTGAAAAATACTATGTATATTAGGTTTTTGACTCGAATAGAATTAAAAGTTTATATAATAAAAGCTACTTTTGGGTCTTACCTTGTCACAAGGGGCATCACAGCAGGTAGCTCTGCATAGTTGATTTGGTAGATTTTTACATGTGGATGCACTTCCTGTTGTGACCGCAAATGGTTTTGTTTCCTCCTGGGATCGAACCGGGGATCTTCTGCTTGTTAGGCAAATGTGGAAATTTCTTCAACACCAGTAGTACGACAATGTGAAATGTTATTGTATTCTGATATGTTTAATATAGGGGTAAGCAACATCAGTAGAGACAGTTTTGAGCAATTTTTGACCAGAAAAAAAAATTTATTTCACATTTCAGCCTTAGGATGGAGGTGACACGGTCTGTTTAACTACAGCTAGTTTACAATGTTCTGTTTTTTCCATTTAGAATATTATAAAACAATGAAAATAGTTTGCCTTTTTATGTTATGTTTACTACCAAAAAGAACAACTGTAATGTGGAAGAAGAAAATCAATAGGGTCACTAAAATTGGCACATACAGGCCTACTTTGAAACAGATATAAAGCTATGCAGGTCACTATCAGTCTTGCCTGCGTTTGTGAAAATGAATCAAATTAAAAGTAGCCAAGCAAGTGCAATCTGTACTTGATAATAAATGAAACAGTTATTATCCTAATAGCTTTAAAATAGTAAAAGTGAGGGGAGGGCAGTATTAATTTAATTTTAGCAAAAGTCTGATTACACATCGAGAATACCAGGAAGCATTGGCAGTGAATGAACTGTTCTTTATTTCTGTGTTTTACTCCATATTTTTTTCTTTTTTTGAACATGAACTCCATACTTAAGGCAAGTTGCAGCATTTCTATGCTTGCTAAACACTGCCACTGAGGTTCAGAAAATATGATGAAACATTACAAAAAAAAAGTCAGTCTATAGGCTACATGTTTTTACAGTTGGAGAATGTAAATAATTATTTGAAATAATGATAGAAAAAATGGAGGGTGCTAAAAAAAAAAGTAAACCATTGTTCATTGACATATTTACTATTTGTTTTTTTTTAAAATGGATGTCACAGGGAGCCAGTGGAGGTGGTGGAGAAAAAAACCACATGTGGCTCCAGAGCAGCAGGTTACACACCCTTTATGTAACACAATGGTATTTTTATGCCGATTATTATTGTTTGTTTTCTTTCACTACGTGTTTGCAAATGACGAGATGCTCATTACATGACATTATATTAAATTATATTAAAGATAAAAAGAGTCAGGTTACCATATATTTTGCAATGCTACCAACCCCATTTGAGAAATCTTCCTTTTTATCATTAAAAACTTTTTTTTTTTCAATATTTGTTTTTTATTGGTTGGCAAATAATTTCAGTACTCATTTTGTCCTCTTTGTTGGAAACTCAGGTTCTAATATGCTTTGCAATTGTTGATGAATTTTCTATTTTTTTTATTTATTTTTAAATATCATGTATTTTTTAATTCCTTTTCATTTTCAGCAGAATTGGAGATTTTTATTTTGCCAGTCATTTTACTGACGTGGTATCGAGTGCAGACATCATCATTGTGGTCACAAAGCAAATGCTTGAAGAAAGAAATGCTTTATTGTTCAAATGGACATCCACATTGAATATTATATACACGGTTATTAAATTGTGCTGTTTTGCTACTTTCTAATATGACATTGGCCCTTCTTTTCAGCAAAAGCTCTGGTTAATTCAGCTGTACACCAACCTGTGCTCAGCTATATGGTCTATCTTTAAGTCTCTTCTTTCCATTTGTTTTACTCACTCATCCACTCAATAACCAGCTATTTCCCTCCCTCTTACAATTCATTCACCCAAGAGATTGTATTTCTCTATTTCTGAACAGATCTGAAGCATCCATCTCAGCAATAGCTCAAGTCTTTTGTATTGGTTCGTCATTCAGACTTGGTAACAGGTCAGTCAGAGGTTGAGGTCCCATCTTTCTAGCGATAGTACTTGCAAGGGTGTTTGCTTTAGTTTGTCTGATTTGTCGTTCTCCTCTCCCTCTTCTGTACAGATGCTTCATACAAGATATTAAATGTGGCAACAGGCCTGAATAGTATTTTTACATGGCTGTTTTTTTTCCTACTCTAAAAGCCCTGTGGTACATTCTGTCTTCTTTTTCATTGTTAATGTGAAAAGACATGTTGATTTCATACAAAATGGGATAAACTTAAAACTGGAAGGATGCTGGGAATGCGTAGGCAGTGTCACCTGAACTAACCTCTCCTTACATTCAGCTTGAAACTGCCTGCTTTTACGTTTTCTCTGAAGACCTGCTCTTTTGTAAAAATGTAAATTGAACTCTGGAATGATTTTTTTTATTTTTTATTGGGAATGTTTGCCTTTATGAGCAGCCACTGTGATGAAGGTCACTGTAATGTTTAACCACTGGCTCCTGACAACGTTTACCCCCGCTTATTTTCCCACAAACTGCAATGCTACAGAGAACACTTTGATCACAAAGGCAGCAAATCCAGTAGCATTTAAGTTTCTCTCCGATGGAGTTTAATCGAAACACTTTAAGAGCACCTCCAGGTCATCTCAGCTCTCACTTGGTCTCTGGAATGCTTCAGATAAACTTAGAAATGGGCTAATATGTCTTTGTTGTTAGTTGTGGGAAACAGAAGAATGGGCAGAGTGTTGGTTGGTTAGAGCCCACATACAATTCATTTTTCCCTTTTTTTCCTCCCCCCTCCACTTTTGTTTTTTGTCTAAAAGCTCAAAGTTATAGAAAGATGGTTTGAAACTAGTAAGGCCCATACAGTGGCATTGATTTATTGATGCTGGAGCACAGTGTGACTCTTCCTCTCCCTCTGTGTTCGTCCCTGTGTCATAACTGGTATGTGTGCATACGCATGTCTGTCCCAGCATGCCGAGTCTGCTCCCTTGGGTCCCTGACCATGTGCGCGGGGTGGCTTCTCCTCCCCAGCTGTGAGGAGCAGGGCTCTGACATGGCCTGTCCCTTTAGCTCACTTTGAACGTTTGACACGCCGAGCGCAGAGGTCAGCCTGACCTACTTTCCCTTGGCGGTCCTTTCTGCTGAGCTGCAGCGCTCCTCAGCAGGGGGGACAGCGAGGGCGGCGCTGCTTACGCCTCCACTGCTGTCCTGGTGTGTTAAATCACCGCCATTTGTTAGGAGACACGTTCCTCTCTCTCTCTCTCTCTCTCTCTCTCTCTCTCTCTCTCTCTCTCTCTCTCTCTCTCTCTCTCTCTCTCTCTCTCTCTCTCTCTCTCTCTCTCTCTCTCTCTCTCTCTCTCTCTCTCTCTCTCTCTCTCTCTCTCTCTCTCTCTCTCTCTCTCTCTCTCTCTCTCTCTGTGTGTGTGTGTTGGTTTTCTTTTTTCTTTCTTTCTTTCTTAGGTGTGTAGGAGGCATCCCACATGCATGGACACACACACAGACACAGGCTTGTACTGAGGTTGGATATGAAGTGCTCTGTGGGGGCTGCAGGTAGATGCTGGGCAGCACTTGGGCAGGACCCCTGCAGTGAGCTCTGTCTGACTCACTTTGTGTACAACTGTTAACACCCTCTAACCTCTTCCACCTACTTTATTTCCCTCTGCTGTTGAGCCACTTATGTCTTTATACCAACTTATAGCCCACTGTCTAAAAGTAAAGACCTGAATGGTAGATCTCAGTATCCGCAGCTCAAACAGTGACATACTGTTTATGAAACAGTATGTTAGTGGTAATTGGCAGTAATTTTTCATCAGCCTGTTGTTGTCTTCCTCCCCACTCTCTCTTCCCATTAGCAAAGAAGCTATGATCTATCAAATACAGTGACTTTTGTCTTTTCTGTGTTTTTTGTTTAGCTTTTTCTTCTTGTGCTGTTGTAATATTATAACATCCCCCTTTTGTTCCGATACCCCCTCACCTGCGTATGACCCGCAGCCTGGTGGTTTCTGCTTTAGACAAATGTGTCTAAAGCAGTTCATTAAAAATTAAACTTCTGATGTAACAGCAGGCTTTGAACGCTTGACTGTATCAATGATTTAGGCCCAGTAGAAGGTCCTTAATGGATAAAGCCAACTTTCTGTGAGACTGCTTCTGGCTCCTTGGCATCAAAGTGACACACGCAAACACAGAAGCTGTGAAGGAAAAATGGTTTTAGGTACTTAAGGGTGTATGGCGTTGTAGAGCTTGCATCACACACGTCCCGGCTCACACTCTCCCCTGTTGGACATGTCTCGGGGTTTTAAAGTGGCATGGGTTGGCTAAGTGGGGAACTTCTTATGTGTTTGTCACCATCCACTATGCATGCGCATTGTTTTATTCATCCTGACCAAAGTCGAAATATGAAAAGGCAAGCGACAAATTGCAACCAAAAGGGCAAGGCCTTTTATAACGGTGCTGTTGCTTAGAGGCTGTGCAGACAAGCTGGGCTGCAATGAGTCATTCAGTAAAACCTCTGCTGGCCATCAGGCTGCTCTCACTACTGCTCAGCGTACGTGGCAAGTTGGTCAAGTCTATGTGACTTTTTAGATCTGATTCTTAAGATTAGTTTTTCCAGCATCATATCAGTGCACGTTTGTGTAGCATGCAACTGGATTTCACTCAGACCACATAATGGGTCTGATCACAGTGAAACCCTGAAAGCTTCTGCATGTAGTTTTGAAGACCTGATAATGGCGTGACCACAAGATGCTGCGGTTTGAGAGGTTTTCATTAATTTATTAACAGAATGATTGTCTTTTGTTTCCTGTAGTAAAAATGTTGGGCAGTGAATCGGTAAATTTAAGTTTTTGGCATGGAGTGATTTTAATAAACCATAAATTTGTCAAATATTCTGATTCCATTGTATACAGTTCATGATTTCTCTGTTTTATATGCTTCTGCAGTGAGTGATTTTGGGTTCTGAGGTTCATGATTTAGATGGTTATTTTTTGTGTGCCTGTTTTGGGAGGGAGAACACAGTTTTTACACTTGATAGTCTCTTGTTTTAAATTTTTCAGTCAACAGTGTTGCGTGCAAGTGTGGGACAGCCTGCCTGTGAATGATGTGTGTCTCTTATTACCATTGTGTTCTGTACTGTTGCTTTTTGTCTCAAGAGTTTCAGTTTTCCTTCAGGTATTTGGGTGATACTCCACCCTCACTCATATTTCACACACTGTCCTATAGGATTGCTCTTCTCTTCGCAGAGATGAACACCATCTTGAATTTGTCTCAGCTGTATTGAACCGAAAGACAATATGTGTCAGAATAGCTTCAGTGCAATCGTATTTTCTCCTGACCATCCTCATGCTCCGTTTGTTACAGTCAAATACTGTCAGTGAGACTTTTTCTTCCCCGTTTTTAGAAAAAGCAGTATGGGTACACGAAGCAGTCTTTTGGGCATATTTTAGTGAAACCAGGACTGCTTGGAATACGCTGTATGACCAGAGGTGGAGCAGAGAAGAGGATCATAATACTGTTGTGTTAAGAGAGTACCCTGCACATTTGTCCAATGAGATTTATTGTAAATACAGAAGATTTGTATGTCCTCATAAATTTGAAGTGCAGTGTGTAGTGCTACAGCACAAGCACTTAAAAAAAAAAAAGAAAAGAAAGAAGTCATAACTTTTAAGTGTCAAGATGTAATCTGGAAAGTTCTCATTTAGCCTGTGGCACAGTAAGGGCTTTGACTCTGCTGTCCCGACTTAAGTGGGAAATTTATTCCTCCAGTGTAGGGTCAGAAAAGTGTTGAGCCTTGACTATGGCTAGGGGATGTTTAACCACAGGGTCCTTGGCATATTGGACCAGCCAGTGGTGCAAAGGGAGCAGAGCTCAGCTCAGAGTTTACAGTTTGACCATGGCTCAGAGTCATGAAGGAGCTTTACTTGGCCTAAGGGCTAGGTCCGGACATCGCCTGTGGATGACACAAGGGCAGAATTATTTTCACTCCACTGACAGTTTCCCATGTATATTTTATTTTGGAGGAAACAAAAAGAAGCAATTAATCTTCTCCTGAATTGTACGGGCATTTCAGGATTATTTAACGAGCAGGATTGGCAGCATTACGACCAGCCTGCCATTATCATCCCTCCTGTGGTATAATTGCCTTTGGTGTTGAACAAGCAGCTCCTATCTTTTGCATTTAGGGGTCTTTCACTCTCTCTCTGCCTGTGCCCCTCTCTCAGCTTATCTCCTGCATCCACTAAACTCATCAGAGAATCCTACAGCTTTTTAGTGTGACCATCTGTCAATACCACTCCATAAAGTGGAGTGGAGAAACGTGTGCATCCATTGGCTCTTATAAGCCCTCAGCTGGTTTGGCTCCAGCTGGATGTGAGGGCCTTACTGCTGGTGGTTAACCCAGGCCTGGAGCATCGCTCTCTAGCCCTTGTGGCTACTTCAGCCCACCTCGCCTCCCCTATCAGGCAGCTGGATGAACCTCCCTCTTCACCACTGTGGAGTAGCTTGTAACACTGTAATGAGTTAACTTTCAGAATGATCTACATAATTTATTTCCTGCCCCCACAGGAGCCCGCTGAAGCATTAATTAATATCAGGCACCGCTATCAGCAACCATCCCAGTGTGGGATTCCTTCTGGCTCCTATTTTTGGCGCCGGTGGAATTTGATATGTTGTGCAACCATAATGCAGTTTGTTGGACAGTGATGAAAGATAGTATGTCCTGGTGGTATTGTACATAAATTTGATCTCCTGCACATGAATCCAGACATGGTTGTGAGCCAGATCTGATGGCTTTGAAACAGCAGCAGGAGCGGTGACTAAACCTAAATGGTTCATAACAACAAGTTGCTTTTTGCCGCTACAAGTGATATTGCTCACATTTAGATATTTCAGACTTGTTAATGTGATCTGATTTCTATTTCTATTTTTTATTTCTTTATTTTTGATATATTAATTCACCTCACATTTTTTCTCTCTCTCTGCTTCCCCCCACAGAACTCAATACGGCACAATCTGTCATTGAACAAGTGTTTTCTCAAAGTGCCTCGCTCCAAAGATGACCCAGGAAAGGTGAGACTTAAAAACATCAACTGGTAATTGCAGACACCTATGGTTGCATGTAATTGCAAGCCAAATAAATGCTATATTTAAAAATTTAAGCAAGTACCCTAAGTTCGCAGAACTCACTATTACAGCATTTTTCTGTTGTGTATCGTGCTATCTCTGGCAGAAAAATATTAACTTTGAATTCCTGCCAGGACTCTTGACAGTCTGGAAATGCATGGAATGCTCGTAATCTATTATGAACCTCCCACCCCCACATAACTGCATTTCAAATATAAGGGGAGGCTAGTTTTTTCTTTTCTTTTTTTTCCTACTTCTTCTTTTTTTGTGTGCTGGCACAGACAACAGATGTGGGTGAGGAGAAGAAGCCAGACTGGTAGAGATGGGGCCATAACAGGGTACAAGTTAGGTCATTCCCAGAATCTGCCATCCATCAAGTATTTAATCCAAGTGAAGCTGAACCTACTGAGAGGAAAAAACAAGAACTAAATCAGGCCTCTGCCTTTCACTTTTGTTTTCTGCAAGATTTATTCCAGGTTAATCTGACATTTTATTCATAAAAGGACCACCCGCACTTTCAACCTCCTTCTCTTCACAATCGATCTCTCGCAACATCAACCTGATATGAAGTAATTGCTGATAAACTTTGTTGTTCATGAATAGCGAGCTTTTAGGCCAAAATGTATGTGATGGTGAGCATAGGTGTAGCCATATGTGGTATAACCTAGATCATCCTGGAAATGTCAGAGCATGCGGTACATATGCTTAAAGAACCACACAAATAATTACACACACACACACACACACACACACACACACACACGCACACGCATGAAGAGCTACGCCTAGCTGTGTAGAGGATGGGGACTGAATGCTAATTTCATGTTTTGCTGTAATCCTCTGATATTGACACTCCTGGGAGCTGCTCCACTAAATACAAAATAATCTATTGCTGTATGGATCCCATTCCAAATGCATGGCCAACATGCTCGCATCCTTAATGTTTAATTTGGAATTTTCCTCACTCCCTTCCCCCCCGAAGACAACTTCAAAGGGGCGCTAGCCGCTCTTGATATGTTGCATCAATATTGTAATGTGGCAGGAATATGAGAACTGCTGGTTGGATGAGATAGGAGAGTCATGTCGCTCTGTGTCTGTCTCTGAGATGGTGTAAGAGATGACAGTTGTTGTTGTTGTACATGTGCGCACACATGCGCACGCACATACACACACACACACTGTGTCTACCTCAGAGGTAGAAATGTAGCCTGTGAAGGCTGCTGTTAGTAGTCTTCCTTTTAATTGGTCTTGTGTCTCGGCCTGGAGTTGCAAGGATCGCCGCTGTACTTTCTTTGTTTGTCTTTCCTGTATTTATATATGAAAGGGGAAGCAGGTGACATAATTTATGGTGATGTATGAAAATAAGCTGCGTCATTGAGGGGAAGAGAACAGGTAGTGTACCTGTGTTATCAGGATCTTGAAAAAAATCTTTACAGCTGCCTTTGTTTTATTGCTGCAGAAATAGTGTGGCTTTCCTCTGTTGTTGCCCCAGACTCCAAGGATACACTTCACTTGGCATTGCTACATTTTTTCTTTTTCTTTCTTTCTTTCTTTCTTTTTTTGTGCTGTATATTTGTGAATAATTTAATGACTCTTTATATGCTTTTTTCTTTTTTGCTGCCAAGTCTCTGGGGGTGGGTGTTGGAAAATGCAAAAACTCCCCTCCCATGAGGGTTAACTTAAAGTGTTGTTCCCCCCCTAATTAAGAGAATCACCACAGAGCTTGGCTTTCTTTGTGTGACACTTAATTTTGAAACATCTGTACCTGCCCATTTCAGCTCTCAGAAAGAGAGCAGTTACATTTAGAGACTCTCTCATCTTTGCATATAACAAGGGTTTTGTTTTTTTGTTTTTTTGTTTTTTTAAAGCAGCCTGTATCTTGTGCTGATTGTGCTGTGAATCCCCCCCAGGAAAATACTAATTGACCCCAAAGCCTCACACTCATATGAAGAGTTATAATTTTAACCCCTGATGAATATAGACCAAGCCTGGATTTTTATTTTAACAATCGCAGCAGCGATTTATGCAAAAATGGCAGATTTGCTCAATTTAACAAGAGCAGGCTATTTTGTATGCTGCATTATTGTATAGATACTTGAAATACAGTTGTTCCATGGCCTCTCCTGTTGTTTAGAGAATTTCTTATAGAAATATCAATTATTCTCTCTGCTAAGGAAGTAATTTTAAAGGTCCTGATCTCACTTTCTCTTGACAATTGAGATTTTATCGGGGGTCATATGAAATATTAAAAACAAATTCAGAACTCGCGGGGCCTTAGGGTAAAAATCTCATTTTTAACAACTGCAAGCAGCGTTGCTGTTGGCTTCGAGGAGGCACACCATTGAAAAATAAATTAAATGGGGCGAATGCAAAGATAAATAATGCATCCTGGTTGTGGAATTACGAGCTGCAGCCCCAGAGCCAGCCCCAACTGTTCTCTCCTCGATTAGCCTTTTGTAGACCTTAGAAGAAAGCAACACGGCAGGGCTAGCGCTGCCTCCATTCCCGGGCTGAGGCAGGATCCTTCATCCTTGGCAGCAGCGCTCTGACTTCACTACCTGAGGCTGAGGAAGTACAGCTTCAGGAAAGGCTTAGCATTTTACCACCAACAGCTGCCCTCACCAGCCTCTCATTGAGGAGCAGCCTCAGAGGAGGAAAAGCCAAGGCTTTCTTGCTAACAAAGCCCACCCACACACCACTCAAACTCTTAACACATAGCTATCAACTCAAATAAAGGCTCGGGCTGATAGGACAGATTTTAACAGAGCGTATGAGGCCCAAGAGTTCTGAATATGCTGGTATATTTCAGTGCCAAAAATGTTTGTGATATCAGAGTGGAAATGTCTTAATCCTGATTTGCTTTTTTCTTTCATTTGTTTGTTTTCCTTTTTTCCCATTTTTAATCTGACTTTTTTCCTGACTTTAATGAATATTTGACATTTAAGAGGTGAGTTGTAAAGATGGGAATGACATCCCAAGCCATACTCAAACCATCAAAGTTGCATGCTCTGTAACCATTCAGCAATGAATGCATGGGAATTTCTGGGGTATCATGTGAGAAAGCAGTCTGTTTTACCAGCTCACGGGCTTTTCTTCTGTCTGCAGGGCTCTTACTGGGCCATCGATACCAACCCAAAAGAGGATGCTTTGCCTACACGGCCAAAGAAGAGGCCGCGGTCTGGAGAGCGGGTGAGTCTGATAGGAGAAACTTAACATTCTCTGCAAGAATATGCATTTATTTATATAGATACACACACACATATACACCCTTCTCCTCCTTCATTCTTGTTAAAGCGTTAATATCTGTGTGGTTCAGTATATTTTTTTTGTGTCTTTACCTTGCATCTGCCTCAGTGTTGTTTTCCTTTTGCCCTTCTTTCTCTCCCACTTTCCCTTCACTCTTTCTCTAGCACTTGCAGACGTACACACACACACACACACACACACACACACACACACACACACACACACACACACACACACACACACACACACACACAGACTCAGTAGGAGTTCATATCCAGACTTTATGTAACTACCTCTTCATGCTGCTTCGCTAGCCTGTCATGAAGTGGGCTCCTTATTAATAAACTATGCCTCAGGCAACCATTACATACATTACATTTTGCACTCACTTTTTTTAACAAACATCAATTAATGCAGAACTGTGTGCAGCGGCTATTCTGAGCGGGAGCTTTTGTCTTTAATTATGCATGAGCTTCATCCGCCCGTTAACGTACGGCTGTACAGGTTTTTACTGAGCTGCTCAGATTGACCTGGCCCTTGGGCATCCCAACACAGGGGGCTCTCGTCTCTTCCTTCTCCACAATGTGGCTGACCAGAGGCTACGATGAAGAGAAATTCCCCAAGCTGGCAAGGGAGACTCATATGCACACACACACACACACACACACACACACACACACACACACACACACACTATTGTCTCTACCAGACACATACACAAGCACATAGACTCCATTAAGCTTAAAATGCTGTTTATGTAGTTGCCTCACGGCATCCAAATACTATCAGATTCATTCAACAAACTGTGGTATTGCAGGTGTGTGATCTTAGGTACACAAAGCGTGCCTTGTTTTTAGTGTTTTTAGTACCTTTGTTTTTTGAGTGTGACACAAAAGCACGCACCAAGTGAAGAGGACTCTGTTTTCTGTAGGACACGTAAACTGCCCCCCCCCCCCCCTCCCCCCTCAGACCCTGCCTGTCTACAAAGGCTTCCTTGAAGGGTCTCACACAGTATAATTGAGAGTTTGTGAAATCTCATTTATGTTTAGCATGAATTTGCAGCCATTCCTCTTACAGTAAGCAGTTTTGGGAGACAGCCACAGCAGAGTTATCTGTCACAACAGTGTACCTATACTGCAAGACAAGGGGTTGCACGTGTGCATCAATATGGTATGTGTTTGGGTGGGAGGTGACGGCGGGGTTTGGGGTTTCACTCCTATTTTCTTTTTAGTTTTATTTTTTTTTAAGTCCTAAATCAAGTTGTGTCTCTGATGTATCATAGAAGCAGCTCTGTTTGTTTTTTGTTTTCAGATCTTGCAGATGGATATGAATGTGATAGCAGCATGAAATTTGTTACCAGCTTTAATACAGGTTGCTCCTGCAGTAGTGGGATCTCGTGTGTTTAATAATTGGATTACGTTGACTTCTTTTTTGTTCTGCCTCCACTCCCTGCCCCCAACCCCCACAGGCTTCCACGCCGTACAGCCTAGAGTCAGAGTCTTTGGGGATGGAGTGTATGATCTCTGGAAGTGCCTCTCCAACGCTGGCAATCAACACTGTGACTAACAAGGTACTACAGCCAGCAATCCAGCCTCCAGCTCCAACACACACCTGGCTACACGGCTGCACCCTGACCCCACCCACTTCTCCAACCACCTACAGCACTATTCCCCACAGAGACAGGAGCACTTTTGTGAAGGGGAGATGCAGGCGCGCACACACACTCTTTCACACGAGCATATGCTCATGTGCCTAAAGCTTCTCTTCATCACAACCCACACCAAAATACACAACTATGTGCCCTGCTGTACCTTTTTCCTCTACAACAACAGGCAGCAGGCTCTTGTTATCTTTAGTGCGGAAATATGATGCTCACACTGGTGCTTGCCTTTGCAACCTGATAGACTGCACACAGTCTTGTGCACATTTGGAAACAGAATACTCCACATGCTGTTTGGGGTTTCTGTATTCACACCTGTAGTGCAGGTTGACAACCGAAAAGTTGTTTTCTCACCGAGTGACCACTCTACAGGTGACCACCCCGGCTGCTGGCTCTGTCTGCTCTCCATGGCTTTTCTTTTCTTTTCTTTTTTTTAAGCATCTGTGAAAACATGGAAACACTTGTACATCATAGAGCAAAGCTACAGGGACTGCTAGCTGTTAGCTCTGAGTGTGCTGCTCACTCTGAAATTTAAATAGGCTTTTTAACCTTAAGCTCTCATCCTCTGAGCCCAGTGGGGGCAGCTCTCAAGAGTACTTTTAAAAAGCCTACAAGAGTCGCTTATTCATTTCCTGCAAGCATTACAAAAAAATATGGTTTAACATGAACAGGGGTGTTCACAGAAAAGATGAGTTAGTGCTTGTATGACAGAGGCTCTTACGTTTCAAGTTAAAGGCAAAAGTCTGAGCATATTTCTGCGTGTGTTATAATTTTTATGCATGCACATTTATGTTACAAAGTGTTTCTGCTTGTTTTGTGGAGCATGTCGGTGACAACTACCTAGGGGCTGTTTCTGTAGCAGACAGATTCATTGGCCAAAGTGTGGAGACAGATGACCCTTTTCCTGTTTGAGTACTACAGACAAGCACTTTCCACCGATCTCCACCACCAGCCGCTGCATAATAAGGCCCTAATGTTAAGAGCTGACAGTTAAGTCTGGATCCCTGCCATTGAATACCTCCAGCCAAATAACTTAGACGAGTAATAACCGACATGCATAAAAATGACACCCAAAAATAACCCATCAGCTGAGCAATTTCAAGCCAGTTTTGTCTTCTTTTGTTCATTTGATTGTGACAAAAAGTGTTATGGCAGTAAAGCGAGCAGAAGACAAAGTGGAATAGCAACAGATCTGAGGTCTGATGTCCTCAGAGAGAGCTTGTTTCTCACTGTCTTACACTGTAAACACACAACAGGCCACGCCTCTTTCGGTGCAGCATGCCAAGCCACAGGAATTCCCTCTCTGTTTTTTTTTCTCCTCTCTCTCTCTTTCTATTCTAGTCTCTCTCCCTCATATTCCCGCCTTCTCGCATAGACCAATGGGAGAAGCTGGCAGGACGACTACTGAACCAGCAAGAATCTTCTGTCTAGCATTCCTCACACGATTGTACTCCCTCTCCCTCTCTCACTTTGGTGTCTTTCTCACGCAGACTCAGACTTTTCTTTGCCCCCCACCAAAGATTGTGTTCTGAGATTATCCTAAAGACTGGCATTAAAGTGACAAAACTTTGACACTAATGTGTGGATGATCGAGAGGGGGCAGGGACAGATTGTTGGAAATATGCTTGCTAATGAATAGTTGTTCTTCTCCTCTCATCTCCTTCATGCATCTCATACCCTTTTTGTGTCTCTTCCACTGTCACCTTGTGTCTGTGCGATCATGCATGCGAGGATTGTGCCGAACATTGGCTGGCATTGTTGGAGACACCTGGGCTTTGATTTCATAATCCATGTCTCATGCACCAGATTAGGCCCCCATGTAAAAGACACCTCTGGCTTTTTACTTAATTCACTGCTAAGAATAGAACTCTGACTCGCTTGCCTGCTAGCCGTACACAGTTTTTACTGTGGAGCTGCTCCTGCCTGTATGAACACGCTTGCCTCGGCCTCTGTGTGTTTATGTGTGTTGTTCTACCTTTGTGCACGTCCGTTGCTGTAGCAATGTATGTCTATTATATGTTACATGCTTCTATGTATGTGGGTGAGACGCGACTGGGTGTTAGCCTGCGACGGTGCGTGTTTGAGTAGGCGTCTTCACTCAGAGGACTTGGTGTTGGGTGGGGATGGGGGTTCTGGGTAAACCACAGAGCAGTGAGGTTTTTGAAATCATCACACTTTATGGTTGAATGGTGTAAAAATAGATTGTGGTGAGAGACTTAAGGCTCAAAGCTTGTTTTATGACTTCATTACACATAACATTTATATATCTGTGGCACGCTGTTTTTGATTAGCATTGTAGGGCTGAGTTTGTAGATGTGCTTAAGCCTTCAGTCTTAGCTGCTCATTGAGTTCCCTTTTGCGCTAATGAACGCTGGAGCCAGGCCCACACTGAGTGGAAGAAGGCTAGAGTTGCCTAATGAGCTTCTTTTACCACCCCCCTGTTGTCCTCTTCCTCTGTATCACCCCTCTTCCTCAAACAGTGTTCTCTGGATTCAGCATTTGCGCTGTTGAGTTGTGTTGGTTTTTTTTTTTTAAATTGCACTATTTCTATCTCATTCTATCAGTGCAGAAGCCAAGCTCCATATTAAAGGCTTAATATGATCTGAAGCTCTTGCTCTGTGCTCTGGATTCGCACCAACATATTAGTCAGCCAGCCAGCCAATCAGTCAGAGAAGAGAAGACTGGTCAGGGCTGCCTGAATTTCCTCACCTCCTTGGGGCCGCTGTGGTGCCACGCTGTGGCTCAACAGAAAGACAAGAGGCTTCAGTCCATTGCTGCTGCTACTGAGAGGCAGGGTGCTGGACAAGCCGGGCCAATCTGCCTGCCTGAAGGCTACTACAACTGCTGTTTCATTGTGCTCAGCACAGAGCCCACTCTGTTGAGCAGCAGTGATGAGCAGAAGCCACCATGCTGCACTCACACATGGACAGGCACACACAAATCTAAGAATGCCATGCCTTCTTCCACTGCAACACCACCAGCGCATTACTGCCATTCTTTTCTCACCAAACAAAACTCAGCACATGGGATCGTCTCTGTGGGTGTCATTATATTCATTATCTGGATTATTCTTCTTACTACTGTCTTAATTGTCTGACGGCACACTTTATTTGGGGAATGGCGGGAGGACTAAACCTTGTTAGACAATAATTAAGATTGTCGTCCTGAAGTGCCTCGGCTAGTTTCGCTCCTATATTGAAAGGTCAGTGTCTCGGCTGCACTGAAATCCTTTGTTAGCTGTCCCAAACGGATTTGCGCTTGGTGAGCAGATGTGGCTGACATCGCCAGTAGCATGACCTTTAGTGATGGGAATGTCTCAGCTGTCTCCAGACCCCTTAACACATTCAGATGGAACCCCTTAGTGACTGCGGAGGGTGTTGAGCAGCACCCTGTCTCTCTCTCTCTCTCTCTCTCTCTCTCTCTCTCTCTCTCTCTCTCTCTCTCTCTCTCTCTCTCTCTCTCTCTCTCTCTCTCTCTCTCTCTCTCTCTCTCTCTCTCTCTCTCTCTCTCTCTCTCTCTCTCACTCACACACACACACACACACACACATGCACGCAGTAAAGCGAAAAACTATTCTGCAATTATGACATGCTGTTGCATGCAGCACACACACATCTCCTGGCTTCACATTCCCACTTCTAATATCATTAAACTGCACACCAACATTACCTTTCACACCAATTTTCTTCAAGGAATGCTGATAGTAAGAGTGCATTTATTTGTGTGGTTGGGGGTTTTTTTCTTTTCTTTTTTTTAAGACATCAAGGCTAATGCACATGTGTATGCATTTCAGGTGGCGTTGTACAACACAGACCAGGAAGGGAGTGATAGTCCAAGAAGCAGCCTTAACAACAGCCTGTCTGATCAGAGTCTGGCCTCCGTCAATCTCAACAGCGTGGGCAGTGTGCACAGCTATACACCGGTAAGAACTAGGATGAATGTTGTTGAGAGAATTGTAGTCATTTTTATGGATTCAGCACTCTCAATCTCTTGATTGCAAAGTTTAACTTTCACATTGACTAATTTAGAAGGGCACTAAAGATAGACAAGCTCTACCTCACCTCCTAAAAAACCCCAACAAAAAACATAAAACATCAAAAGTTAATGAGACCTGGGTTGGTTGATTCAAATAGCCATAAAACAAGAGGAAACACCCTCACCTGCAGCAGTGTATTTAAAAAAAAAAAAAAAAAAAAAAAAAAAAAAAAAGAGCTTTGGAAAAATACAGCAACAGTTTTATTCCCTGCACTGTACAGTCTCAGGAAATGCATTTTTCTTCTGTGGTGTTCATGCAGCACCACATGATCACCAAACACCTGCAACAAAAGAATGGGTTGCTACCCGCTCCCTGAGCCAGTCAGGCTTGATACAGATTTGACGTGGGCCGCGTCTTATTGAGGTTGACCTAAGCGGAGCCATAAAGACCTCGGGTTTATTTGCAGCAATTAATCTGCATCGTTCATGGGAACAAAGAAAAAACAATAAAGGTGCCAGGGCAGGTTGTTCCTGCTGTTCTGCAAAGAGTCAATAGTGTAGAACAGTGGGATTTTTTTTTTTTTTGTTTGTTTCTGGCTCGTACTGAATATTTGTAACAGGATATTTATATAAATTTGGTGTAATTGTTGTTTTTTGAGCACTAAGCACTTACAGCCAAATGATAAATTGTCACTGTGTTCATATTTTTCCAAGCCGTAGGAGAGCCACAGTCGCTAAATGAATGAAAATGAAACACTGCCAGGCTTAGAAAGTGTACTGTATCCCATATTTTATCTGCTCAGAAAGTCCCTGGAGTCTTTCTTCAGAGGAGCCAGCCGTAGACGGTAATAGACCGAGGTTCAGGGTGGACATGAGCTGGAGTACAACATCAGGAAGGGGGTTAAGGGAAACAGAGAAAAATGTGCACGCTCCTGGAACCCAGACAAAGAGAAGTGCTTCCTCTGATGTCCTCCCACCAGAGATGCCCCCTCTTTGGTGTGGTCCTCCTGCATCCTAGAGCGCTCCGTGCTCCAGGCGCTGGGCATCGATCGGCTCAGCCTGATGGATGTGCTCGCTCTCTCTTCTCTGTCTCTCTCTCACTCTCACACACAGCCAAAGCAGCAGCTCGCAGTAAACACTCCGGCTTTATTATCACCTCTTCACTCTTAGCCTTGCCAGTCTGTGAGCCATGCGCTTCAGCAGCGTGCCCACATATTGGAAGAGGAAGATGTTATGATCAAAAATTGGACGTGAACTCTCTTGTAGTGCTAGCCCACAGTGGTAACAGGTCAGGTCCTACTTTGTGAAATAACCATGGTTTTGTGTTGCTGCACTTGCTGTGGTGAATCTCATAGATAAATTCTTAGCTGGAGGGGACGCTGCTTGCCGTCTCACACCCAGGGGCAGTGCATAACATTGACTGCCCACACAAATACATGGATAAAATGGCTGCTTATTTGTACAAGGTATTGCTATTGATTTTGTTTTAAATACATTTTGCTTAGCCACCTGAGTATTGGCTTTGTGTCCATTCGAGTTGCTCTCTTAATGTTGTGTGAGCCAAGGCGGTAAGCACTGACCTAGATTGTTGTGCTTCGCGTAATTGTTCTTTATATGTAACATGACTGACACCCTTTCAGGTGGAAATAGACATTGTAGCCGTCACTCCTCAGAACAATTAAACCATGCTTGTGTTTGAGAACTGCTTTATATTTGATGCGGTTCCTTGATAAGGTGAGCATGGTGTGGGTATCTTTGAAAAGTACAGGTGCTCCTCTACAGTAATCCCTGTAGCTTATACCTTAACCAGTGAAACATCAAACAAAGTGTTGGTCACTTTTGTAACTCTTTGCTGTCGTTACTCTCTTCATTTGTCCAGGTGACCAGTCACCCAGAGCCTGTGTCCCAGTCTATGAGCCTCCAGCAGCCTCCCCAGTCCCAGTATAACATGCCAGACAGGGACAAGCAGCTCTTGTTCTCAGAATTTGAAGATCTCAGTGCCTCCTTCCGCAGCCTTTACAAGTCTGTTTTTGAGCAGTCCTTCAGCCAACAAGGTAAGTGGGCTCACGGGAGCATCAAGTGGAAACCTAATAGAGGGCCTAAGCTTCAATCATCAAGGAACAGGATGATTCTCAGAACGATTTTCCTAATGCGGGTTTGTTCTTAACAGCTGGGGCTATAGAGAGTCTTTAGGCACTAATGAGGTTTACAAAGAATTGAGCAGGTTTTCAAACAGGCTGACGAGCCTATAGTGGAAATCTATACTGAGTATTTTCACGATCTTCTGCCAGAGAAAATGTAAAAACCACCTCATTTAATATACAAAAGCAGAGTCTGAGAGTCTGTGTATTTCATTAACCGACGCAGGCTTAATTCTCCACACATTTCTTCACGTTAGATAAATGCTGTCTGCATCTTGTCACATGTCAAGTTTTTCACGTAGGGTATGTTTCATCAGATGAGTGGAAGAGGTTGCAGGCAGCTTAAGGCCTCAGTAAATCTGTTGGATTTGAGGTTCATTTGTCATAATGATGGGGAATTTGTATCATATAATACACGGTGTTGGATAGAGCACAGCTTTCCAAAGGGCTGTGAGTCCCTGCAGAACAAAAAGCAGTTTTGCTTGTAATCTGATTGACTGATAAACATGGAGCACTTGACAAGCGAGTTATGAGCAAAGTCGACTGAGCTTTCTGTGTATAACCTACTTTCACAAATCAAATGCATTTCATGCTAATGTTTTCAAAGAGTTCCTCTCCTTTAATCTATCATCTATGTTTCATTAGTTGAAAGTTGTAACCTTTTTTTATGTGCATAAAAGTGAAATCTCTTAGTCAGACAAGCTCTAGCAATTAAAAAGCGTAAATAATCGAGCTAGAGGATTTCACACTCTGCCGCTGTAGACAGTGAGCTAATTCACTGGCTTTGATAATAGGTAATGAGCTCGCATTATTATTCTGGTGCCGCGTTAATTGCTTTCTGTATTTCCCTCGTTGGACAATGGGCTTTCTGTGCCGATAAGAGATGCACCTTTGTCACCCCTGCAGTGAGTGTTACGTGCCGATTGTGGAGGTGCAGGGCTGGAGTCAGCTCTAAAAGCACTCCAGTGAAATAGGTTTACTGTGCCAAAGCTGTGAAGGACAGTGCCTCTTACGACCACTCCCCGGCACTCAGATGATTGCAGTTGGGTGTGCAGATGCTCACGCTCCAGTCATGTCTGCGCAGCGGCACGATGAATCTGTCAAAGACGGCGTAGCTGGAGAAGAGTGTCGACGGCAACTCAAGACAGCGAACCTTAGAATCAAAACTGGTGCTGAGTCATTCCCTGACACAATAAAATGGCAGCTGGCCTGTCTCACTACTTAAATACAGGAGGCCCCTGTCCCATTACTGTCAGATGCTAAGACTGATGACCTGAAGTAGATGTTTAAACATGTGATGGCTCCCGACTCTTATTTGTATTTCTGCTTAAGTGCCTTAAATGCATTCGATCCTGCAACCATGCGAGTGCATTTGTTTGGAAAATTAGTAGCAGCTGGAGCTACGGCTAAATATAGTTTCATTATAAATTAATTTTCCATTATTTTTAGATTTAGTGATTCCCAGGGGCCAGGGTAATGTCTACAAATTGCTTTTTGCTGTAACAGAAAATGGTGCAAAATCTAAACGTGGTGATGAGAAACATATAAAAGCAACACATCCTCAAAAGTAAGAAGCTGAAACAAGTACCTAAGTAAAAAGTCAAATTATATTGAGTTAATTGTTGAATAATTTTTCATAATTTTCCTTGTTCCTGCACTGATTGTCTTTGTTTTATTGTAAATACAATTAAAAATTAATTGTGTTAATAATTCTTTACTTTATTGATGTTTTATTTTTCAGGTCTGATGGGCATACCGGCAGATTCCTCCCAGCAGACCCACACCTCCTGCTCCTATCAGCACTCCCCCAGTGGCACCATTAGCTCTCAGAACAGCCTCTCAAACAACCAGTCTAACAACCACCCTAACAGCCACTCCACCAACAGTGGTCAGGTTCCCCTGTCCCATCCTGCCCAAGCCCACCCTGGCCACGGCTCGCCCCATGCGCAGCACCTCTCGCAGCACGGGGGCCCTCACAACCAACACAGCCAACACGCCCAGCACAGCCAACACAGTCAGCACCCACAGCACCAACAGCACTCCCAGCATCCTCAGCATGCTGCGCACTCCCAGCACGGGCAGCATCCATCGCAGCACCAGTCCCACAGCCAGCACCCGCAGCAACACACGCCACACCCCTCTCAACACACACAGCACAGCCAGCACCCTTCTCAACATGGACAGCAGCACCAGAGCCTCTCCCACCAGCCCCATCCTACCCAGCAACAAATGGCCTGCAACACAGGTAAGGCCCTCTGTCTGTCACTTGTCTGTAAACCCAGCGTCGCCTCGTGTTGTTCACTCTTCATCCTGTCCATCACGCAAACCACATGTAAAGCAAAGATGGCGTGCTCACAGCTGAATTGGATTTCTTATCTTTTCTTATCTCTTTTTTTTCTTTTTTCTTTTTTTGTAATAAAGCACTGAGAAATTGTTTTAGATGCTGAAGACTAAATCATCTCCTGATTTATTATCTGTGCTGTTGAGAACAAAGCAGTGCTGAAACCGCTGATTTCTGCAGCCTGTACAGTCACCTGGCACCTCCTAGTGGCCACACCACAGCACTGAACTGTTTAACAGCCCAAAAAAGGGGTTTTATATTTGGCATTGACTTCTTATTCATTTTTCGGAAAAAGACTGCCAGCAAAACCAAAAATGTGACTAAAATGACCTGACCTTTATGTGCAGACATTATTGTTGTTGTCAGGAAATAATGGCTTGCCATTGCCAGACAAAAGCTGTTTTCACACAATGCACCCTTCAACCTTTTTTCGACATTACCCAACAGAGCTCCTTTTAAGACTGCAAATGTCCAATGCAGTCTGATCAGACATTAAATGATCTTTTTTGTATGTATTTTTGGAGCGTAGTGGAGAGAAAACAGGAAAACTGGAAGAAAGGCAATAAATGGCTACGGGGCAGATTCAAACCTGGGCTTCTGCATTAACCTTTTAGCAAACGGGTCACATGCTCAGCCCTGTGAGCTTAACCTACACCCCAGACATTAAATAGTCTTTAACCTGCTATCTCTCTATTACAATATCGCTGTGAGCCCGGAGCAAGTAGTTATCCTGAAAATCCTGAGCAAGAGGGTCATCATGTGTGCTCCCTCACTGTAGCCTTTACCCAGGCCACACCCTGTCCAATGAGACTCTCCTTATGTGTACTCAGACAGCTGCTCAAATCTCGTTCTTCCGATACTGTCCAGAGTTCATGTGTGAAAACGGCTCAGTCCCCAAAATGTACAGTTGTAACTGTTACCTCACATTTGAGGTTTAAATTCCTCTTAAATGGATAAAACTACAACAGATGAGCACTAAAATGTGTCATGTACAGACAGAGATTTCAGTCCTCATACCACATGGGCCCATATTAAATGGGTTGCAACTGGCCCTACTCGGTGAGGGGGAAACTCCATTTGAACCAGAAGGGGAGGCAGACACGTTCTGCCAGAGCAAGTGCTTCTACAATTATGACTGAAACTGTATTTGTCCCTGGCGTGAACTTGGCATTGGAACCAAAATCACATGACTTTGATCTCTTACCTTGTAATGTTACACATAGTATGCTGTGTGTGTTGCAGGTTTACTGTCTGACTGGTACCCAAATCTGGATGCACTGAAAGAAAGCTGTCGTATTGCTAGCAGCTATAACTGGGCTGATGTCGACCTTTCACCTTTCCAAGGTGCGGTTTGGTCACTACAAGTAGATCTCAATCCATTTGCAGTTATTAAATTTGATAAGTGAAGAATTTATAAAAAGCTTTTGCTGTCAGATTTACCTCCTGTCTAACATGTATGCAGTCAGAAGATTTAAAGCTAGAAGCTGACAGTACAGTAATGCCCCAGCTTTTGATTGAGTGCTCAAATGTTGACTCTGTGGAGTTGATTACCAGTTTAATTAAACTGAGCTCTTCAATTAAATAACACTGCCTTCAAGTTTAATTACCAAAACACCAAGCTCAGCAGGTCAGTTTATCCAATTACAGTCTAGGATTGCAAGGTAGGATGTTTTTAAATATCACCCACTGAAGGTTACTGACATAATGAATATATATTGCAGCAAAGTTTTTGCTACTTGTTTGTAAATTAGTTTGTCATTTACTAAAATTTATATTCTGTGGAAAGTCAACTGGAGCGGTTTCACACATTTCATTGTCACAAAATTTTATTTTAAGTCAGTTAAGTCCAGCACCACCTCCTTCTCATGTGCTAAAATGTATGTTTTATTTTCCCAAGGACTGAGAGAGAGCATGAGACAAGCAGAGTTGAACAACTGGTCTCTGGAACCCACCCAAATCGCAGACCTCTGCTCATCCATCAACCAGTTTTTTGCCCGCACTGGCGTGATCCAGCCACAGGGGACAGTGCAGCCTCCCGTTTGCCATGGCTCCATGCACACCAACAAACCCAGCCAGCACCTCAACACAGGTTAAACAGCTGATTCTTAACCTTTCAGCCCTAATCAGAGATCATTGTTGGTGTGTAAATGTGCATATTTGTGGGTCTCAAATGACTATCGACTCAAAAAGAGTAATCTGTATGTTTCCTTTGTTTGGAAATCAGTAATCTGTGTAATGAAAGATTCATCCAATTATATTTTGACCCTTTTCTTGATTAGTTTAGTTTGTATTTCATTATACAGTATATGAATGCTTAATTGCTTAAACATCAGCTTTCATAAGGAGGTCTTTTTGCCGTTGCACATTAACAATTGTTTATCTGGAAGATTTTTCCTCCTTCCAAGTCAATCTCACAAACAGTTTGCCTGTCTTTAAGGACAAATATAGATTTGCACTGGTTTCTACACCAATAATAAATATAACTTGACCTTAAAAGGAAATAATTCGCAAATGGATAAAAGTACCAACACTGGCACTAAACTAGGAGAGTGCAAACACTACCCAACCTTATGAACTTTATAGTGTAGTTACATTTAGTTGCATGAGTTATAATAATAACGATCATAATAATAGCAATAATAATAGCAATAATAATAGCAAGCAGCTTGGCAGCACAGTGGTGCATCAGATGTCTCACAGTAAGAAGGTTCTGTGTTTGAACCTGTCAGAGGACACGCTTGTCAGTTTAATTGGTGATTTTAAAGTGGCTGCTGGTCTAATGATAAATGCTTACGTTTCCCCGTGTTAGCCTGTTAAAAAAAGACACTGTGCCAGGATGAGCGAGGTTAGCCAGGGGTGAAGAAGTCTTCATGCATGGAATAAATTGGCACTGGATCAATCCTAAATGTCTAGACCTAGTTCAACAAGGAGAGATTGTCTGGAAGAATTGAAGATGATTTATTGAGATATATACATTTTGATTAATAAGCTATTTGGCGATTAGACTCCGATGAGCAGAACTGAGTCCCAGCATGGATAGAAACTGGGATGGGAGGCTTGGATGGGGCTTTGAATGACCAGGTTGAGGCGGGTATCATGAAAGAGTCTGAAAGGAAGAATGACAGACGAACACTGAGATTTAACTGGTGGATGGCAGCAGATGGCTGTCTTTCCCTGTTTCTTCCTGTTAAATGGGAGTTCTTTCTTCCCACTATCGTCAAGTGCTTGCTCAAAGGGGGTCATTCAATTGTTTGGGCTTTTGGTCTTTTATTGTATGGACTTTACCTTACAATATAAAGTGCCTTTAGGCACTCTATAAAAAAAACTGAATGAATTTTGAACCAACTGATTGGTTCAAGGAGCGCAGAAAAGAAAATGATTGGAGTATTGGGAAGGAGGAAGTGACCTAAAGAATAGAGTAGGAAACACTCAGGAAAATCAGGCAGATGAGTGAATACAGATCTTCCTTATTGAACTTGTGTGTAAGCTTGATTTGTGTTCTTCATAGTGCTATCAGAGGAGTAAAACAGTAATTCCTCAATCTACCTGCACAATGCTGTGTAGTTTAAAATGTAGTTTTACTTGAAACAAAGAAGCTCTGATAAAGTTTTAAGTTGTAAATTTTAATTATTTATTGTCAAAGTTCCTGAGATTTACCCACAATTTAAATTTTGTGGTAAAACCACTGTTTCCTAAAATGGAAATGGTGGCCAAACTGGAACATTTTGAAAGTGGCTACTGAGGATTTTCAAAATAATAGGTCCAGAGTGGCAAACATGCACATTTTGGTGCCTGTGTCCACTCAGTGTTCATTCTCTCCTTATTTTATATGACTAATTTTAGTGGCCTGAACAGATAAGAAGATAAAACAAAGGTTATTTGTCAGCAAAGGTGTTTTCCATCGGGTTTAAAAGATCTTTTTAAATAAAGTTTTCATTTTTCTCAGCAGGAAACCTGTACATGGACTCCAGACAAAGTATGTCCATGATGGTTCCTCCAGCATATCCCCACATGCCTCCCATGAGCAGTGCAGGACCCACTATGACAGGTGACATATAGACACAGCAGAAGCATGGATGAAATTATTCTTCATAACAGTTTTCTTAACTCAGTTTAAATGTTTTGGGTTTTGTTTGTTTCTTTTTTGTTTTTTAAGCACAAACGAACGCTTCCTCTGCTCTTGCTCTCCAGGACACCATGCACAGATGAACCAGCAGCACATGATACCTGCCAGAAACTTCCAGATGCATCGCATGCAAGCTGACGATATCCAGGATGATTTTGATTGGGACTCCATTGTCTAGCTGCTAAAACTGCTTCTCGCAAATACACAGGAGCGAAGGGAGGAGATGGAAGCCAGGCTGAGCTGAAAAGGCCGCAGGTGGAGGAGGCCAATGTGGGTGGACTGCAGAAGAACATTTGAGAAGCTTTGGTGGAGAGACGCAGAATTCAGACTTCAGAGTCCTGACAGTTTAAAACAAAAACAAAAACAAAAAAATAAAAGCAAAACATAACTAGAAAATGTTACTTTGAAGACAATCATATTTAGTCGGACATTTTAAAGTGATTGCTTACAAACTTGTGTAGAAGCAAGTTGAACACATTCACGTCTGAACCACGTGCTCCTCAGCCAGCCCTCTCCCCGTCCCTAGCGAGCGGCCTTCCAAAGTCCGAGCCCCCTCCCCCCTCCCTCCTCCCCTCCTCCAGCCTCCTGCTCCGTAACCGTTATGTGATTTGAGCGGCGTGTTCAGCTTGTAATTCTTCTCGTGTTGACCTTGGCCTCAGCTGTCTCTTGGATGAGTTTCTCTCTTTATTTTTTCTTTTTAAATTGTTATTTTCTTCTTCTCCTTTTCTTTTTTTTTTTTAAATGAAACACAAGCCGTCGCTGTGAGTGATGTCATGGTGTTTGTTGGTCACTTTTCGGAGAAAGTTGTCCCGCTGTGGCTGAATCAGTGGTTAAAGATAGGTTTACAAAAAACAAACAAACACAGGGTTTAAAATGTGTAACCAGGCTTGATGTTAAACAAACCACAATAGAAAACAAGAGGGAGATCACAGAAAGTGTCGTGATTTATTTTCTTTTTTTAATGTTTTTGTTTGTTTGTTTTGTTTTTTAAAGCCAGCCAATGTGATCAGTCTCACTGCATTAGACGAGTTATGGGAGTACAGCAACTGTCTTTCTTTATTTCTCTGTCCCAAGCACTTCAAGATGAATGAATGAGTGGAAGATGATAGCAGAGAGAAGTCAGATATTAGTCATTTTAAAATTCATTCAGCCCAGAGTTGATTTAAGCTCTCCATTTGCATCATGTGTGTTCATATTTGGCTCTTCCATTCTCATTAAACAAGTTTTAGGCTTAAAGCAGCTTTCAGGCCAACTTATTACTGAACATTAACGGTAACAATATTTGCATGTTGGTCAAACAACAAGGAGCTGCATACAGTAATGTTTAAGATGTGTGAACTTTAAAGCGTCCTGTTCAGTTAAAAAAAAACAAAAAAAAACATGGGGGGGGGGGACTGAAATGTCCATTAGTTGTATTTTGTAAACAAGACATAAGCTGAAGTCTTTAACCGAAACACTTCTACTGTGGAGAATTTAATTGTTAATTTTCTTCCTGAGAGTTAATTGAGTGCATTGTTACCTTAATGTAAGGGAATACAAGGAAAATATTAGTCCAGTTTCAAAGGTACTAAATCGGTCGCGCTATCATCGTCACTTTATTACCTTGAAATTTTTGCTATTTGCTCGGATTGAGTGTGAGTTTTTTCTCTCTTAGCAGGTTGTGATCGAGAGTTATGACCTGATAATGAGCGACTGGCAGATCAGTTTTTTTCTTTTGGAGAGAGCTGGGCAGCAGTCGCACAGGCCTAAAGACCGGTCAGAAACTCCCTGGTAACCACCAGTCACTAAGGAAAAATACATTTTTGCTAGGGGAAATCAGCCACAAATATGAATGCTGTGCTGTGCAGAAAACCTGATTGTGATTGCTTTTATTACCAGCCGTGATCGCCTGCTGTTTGCACGGAAGATGCCAAGTACTCACTAAGTGTGCGATGGAAACCAGAAATGAAGACCTTTTGCTTTCATAGTAAAAGTCTTTTGAAATATGTTTGTTGGGCCTGTAAGGCACAATTTTTGAGTGTTCACAGATACCGCAAAGGCTCTCAACTTGTTTGTTGGCGTCTTCCATGCAAACTACGGGCGACCACGGCAATCTGATAACAACCACAGCAATGCTTTTTGGTGGTTTTTGGCGGAGCACCCTCTTTGCAACTGGTTTCACCAGGCGACAGCCAACAACCTCGAGAAATTACTCACCAACTGGTTGTGGAATGCACATTTTTCCATAGTGACCAGTGGTTTCTATGGGGTTGTTAACTGGTCTGTAAGCTTGTGTAACTGGCACCTTAATCTTAAGCTGCTGGAAGTGGGCTCATATTTACTGCACACACATAAGAGTCTAATTCTGGAAATAAGCATATTTCCTAAATTAAAGAATTAGTCCAAACCATAGATTAAATGTTTTGCTGTAGTAACAAGTAAACCGTTACTATCCAAATGCCATTAGGATGGTAACGGTTTCAATTCTTGCTGACTTGAAACGGGTTATTAAAGTAAATTGTATTTTGAAAAACAAACAATTGAAACGTAACACTGCCTTCTCAAAGAGAAACAAATCTGATCAGCAGAGCAGACATGGCATTTTCTTTTTTTTTTTTCCTTCTTCATTGTCACTTCTGATGTTTAAATTTTTTGGGATGGTATTCATTTTTTTCTTTAAACTGCCCACAGGTTTTTTTAATAGAGATTTTGCTACTATACAATCATAACCGAATGAGAAATGTGACTCATACAGGACGTACAGTATATATGTGTGCTGGTTATAGAGTGTGTGTGTGTGTGTGTGTGTGTGTGTCTGTATGTTTGGGTTTTATTGTAATTTTAGGGCTATGATTGATTACTGCAATCATCTCTATGCTATCTATGAGCACAAAGCAGATGCACACAGTGCTTAAAGACTAGATTTGACTTAGACTTTTTCTTGGGAAAGGGTTTCTGAAGCACAGAACAGGGAAATCGGTGGTTCTGGAAACCTGTCCACTGTGTCCTGTAACAAGTGGCTCCTTAATCAGACAGGCGCTGAACTTTAGAGACACTATGTTTTTTTTGGTTTGGTTTTTTTTTCCAAGTCCTTTGCACACTTTTTGTTTACTCATCTGATTGAAGCTGCAAGGAACCGTGTGGATTGAGTAATCATTCTTATTAGTTCAGTCATTCATTCACCTATCCATCATTTCACTTTTAGTCTTCCTGACATCTAGAAACAATGAACAGGATTATTTTTGTCTTCTCTACATCTATGACACTATATTTTGGGAGGTTGAAATTGATGCCAACCTTAATTAAATATGGTAAATATGAAGCTACCGAGACAAAGAAATGCTGGTAGTTAACACAATATCTTTGCATTTTTGTACATATTCCCAGTTTATGGAGTTCAGATAATTATTACAGTTGTTTTGCACCAAAAGAAATTTTGTTACTTCTTGTCCAACACCTTTTTTAGAAACGTTTCACAACTTTCTGTCTCCTTCTGGGTTTTGCGACATCATTCATTGCTAATGAACGATTTGTTGCACTATTTTTTTTTTTTTTCGTAGTTTGCTGTGGTCAAAGGCACTGCAATTTTAGAAATGCCAGCAAATAGAAAAACGCTGCTAAAGCACACAAAACACAACTATAATAGAAAAATGCCACAAAAGATTACAAAAAAAAAAACAACAACTCACAAAACGCAGTGGAAGTGTTTTTGGGACATAGTAATGTGATGGAACAGCTGCAGCAGTGACAAGCTGACAGTAGAAGGCTAAGAGTAAACGTGTATCTAGAATATTAATTGAATTCACATCAGTTTTATATATATAATGTGCCACACAACAACAGTCGCCTTAAGGTGCTTTATATTGTAAGGTAAAGACCCTACAATAATATAGATTAAGACCCCAACAATCATACAACCCCTTCTATGTGCAATGACTCGGGAACATTGGGAAGGCAAAACTCCCTTTTAACAGGAAGTAACCTCCAGCTGAACCAGACTCAAGGAGGAAGGCCTTCTGACACAAAAGGCCTTTGGAAGAGAATCCTATAATGAGTCACGTGACACATTAGCTGCATCCTTTTCTCCCTCACAACACTGATGAATCCTCCGCTTTTAAACATGTCTCGGTGCATTCGGCCTGTTTTGGTTTCTGTCACTTCTGCAGCTGATCCTTCACATTATTTTCTCCCTAAAAGCGTTTGCGCTGTGTTTTGAGATTTCAAGATTTTTTTTTGTGCCGGGTTTCTTAAGTTGCAGTGTGTTTGACCTCTCAGGGCCACCGTATAAATTCTGCACTCTGGCATCATATTTACCATATGGACCCGTAATATTCTCATCAAACCCAGCTAGAAAGTGGAAGAGATGTCAAACTATCCCAGAATTTCAAACGATTTCTTCAAGACAGTTTAGCAAGAAAGACTGCAGTAGTAGGCATAGTTTTGATTTTATACTTGGAAGACAATCATGGATTCTTTTTTATGATTTTATGATATTGCGAAATGTTTTTTCTTATTGTGTAAAAAGGCACTTTCAAGTCTCTCTTTTTTTTTTTTCCTTTTTTTCCCCCAAATTGGATGGTGGAAAGCCATGCTTCTGAATACGTAGGTGTGTTTTTGTTTAGTTTTTTGGATCTATTACCAGCCTGGTTTTATACTGTAGACCTTCTATTAAACTGACCAGAGCTGCACTGTGCAGAAGAACTTGAGTTCTTTTCTTTGAACTAATAATACTGCCATTAATTTTTATTTTAAATTGTTGGGTTTTTTTTTTTTTTAAATTTCAGCTATTATTTTGTTTTGTTTTGTTTTTTTCCCCTGCCAGTCACACACCTGTATACTTTTGCATCATTCTTGCCATGTTCCTTTTCTCCCTTTGTTTATCAAATGTCTGCTGATTGTGGAGGATCACTTTATTCAACTGCCGGGAATTTTCAAAATTAAGACTCAGACAGGACACTTAAGCCACCTGAGTTAACCAGTTCATGACTCTTTTGGGTGAGTGTGGGCCAAAGGACTGCAACCGAAGACAGCAGCAACAAAATAAAAACAAAAAGGAGAATCGTGTTTGTTCTTTGATGATCTTAAGGACCTGAAATGGAGAACATCCAGTTGGTTGGAGTGAAAATGGAGTGTTTCGTTTCTTCCAGGCGAAGACGGTGAACACGTATAGTACTATAAAAGCACATCATCCAACAGGAAAAGCAGAAGATTTGATCGAGCGGATGAAAGGGAAAAGAAAACGGTGTTGACAATGACTGGATCACAATCAGTTTTACATTATGTCTGAGTGAGTGTGTTCGCTTGTGGGAGTTTAAGTTCTATTTTTTTTTTCCCAAGATGATGATTTAAGTTTTTAAATACCGCTGGACATGTACCTGCCAGAGAGATTATTATTATTATTATTATTATTATTATTATTATTGGGGGGGAAAGATAATGGGGAAAAAAAGTCTTGTTACAAAATGGGAGAGAACTGCCAACATCTACTGCTGATTGGGGCCTGTTTTATTCAGTGCTGGTGTTGTTGTGCTTGTACATATATGTCTTCAATCATCCCCCCCTTCCCTTTTTGTTTTTTTCCCCCCTCTTGGGGGTGGGGTATCAAGGCAGAGGGTGGGTCTTATCCATGAATGAGGAAGGGAGAAGAATAGAGTATTTTGTTATTGTCCAATCAGAGGGTGACAGTATGTATATATCTATATTGTATATATGTGATAAAAAAAAATGCGTTGGCTTTTTGTGTGACACTACCTTTTACTTGTACTATGGTTCTACATTCAGTGTTTCAGTGTTGATAATATATATTTGGTTTGTGTTTTTATTTTTCCGTTTTTTTTTGATTTTGTCTCTGTCATTTCTTGTAATTTTTTTCTCTCCTATATTTGTCTTTGTTTTTGTTTATTGCACGGTTTATTACTTTTGTTGTCCGATGAGGTGACACAGCTACTCTTTGTATTCGTTTAGTGCTGTAAAATAACTCAAGTGTTATTAGAATTGTCGATACCACCGCCCACCCCCACCCCCTTCCCCAATATGCATGAATGGCACTTAAAGAAATAAAATATGGTAACTTCACTGTGGAATAATGTGCTGTTTGAGCTTTTTCTGAAATCTTAAAGCCCGTAGGAGATGAGTTCTTTTTATTTACAATAAATAATCTGAAGACATTTGTTTTACTTGCCACATAATTTGAGCAACTTGTATCACTTGTGTCCCAAGTGATACAAGTTCAAGTCAGTTTCAATTATATAGCGCCAATTGACAACATCAGTAAGCCCATTTGACCAAATGGTAACAATGGGAAGACAAAAACTCCCCTTTAACAGGAAGAAACACTCAGTGCATCATGAGAGCTGAACTATCGTCATTTTATGTGCAGAAGTCTCAATCAGACCATGGAGAGCAAAGATCTCCCGGCGCCACCTGTAAAGCCATTCTGTTGTCTTGCTGTTGCCTAACTAGTGCATCAGTAACACACCTGCATTTATATATATCTGTAGTCTCAATGAACACTCACAGCAACATTTTAGCCACATGTTCGTACAGTGTTTTATTCTATACACTGCCAGGCTCATTTCGATCACCACCACGACCTAACATGCGTTTTTGGGGGTCGAAAGCAGGAGCACCTGGAGGAAACCCACACACTCTCAGCAAGGACATGCAAACTCCACAAATCTCCAGCTGGGGTTCAAACAAGAAACCTTCTGCTACACACTGCACCACCATGTCACACTACTGTCATCACTTTTGTTTTGCACCAAAGCAGGTGAACTGCATTCAGATTGGTTTATGCTTCATACCTGGATGCACTGATGTCCATGAAGTTGACCTGACCTGGTGTTTTATACTGTGAGGATTAATTTTATGAGCGGTGCATAAGCTATGATAAAAGAAATGTAGATGAGAGCAACTTGCAGACACAGACACTTCTTTACACTCCCAAAGCAGAACTGTCAGTGTAAAGAGGCCATTGGTTTAATGTGGTCTAAATGTGAAGGTTAGGGTATGCTCATTGCCCATCAGAGTTTTATCATTTTTCAAACTCTACTTCACATCAAGGAAGTTTTAAAGGATGATACATCTTTACATCAAAATTTATGAGAATACCTAGAATTAAAAACAAAAAAAAGCTGTACAATTGGCTGAATATTGTATGAGCAGAAAGAGAGTTTCACTATAAACAGACAAAACAAAAATTCTTACGGCAAAACTTTTTCTATGTAATAAAGTAAGGGAATTTTACTGTTTCTATACGCAACCACAGCACTTAATAGTAGTAGTATGTAAAAAAATTTTTTACTTTTCTGTATACAATGTATAAAATTTCTGTATAAAATATTTACATTTTTCTGTATTTGTAGCCTAAATTCAATTTGCTCTCTTCATCAACTGTGACAAGACGTCACCTTTTCCACAATTTTCATTTGTCTACTTGTAACCGACCTTTATAGGTGTGCTGGTGTGTTCCAGAGTTATTACAGTTTTGCATTTTCTAATTAGTTGTTTAATTTTTATTTTGTCTTGACTTTTTTTTTCGTTTAGTTTCAGTTAGCATACAGTGTGGATTTTCTTGTTTCTGTTTAGTTTTTTATCTTCTCAAAATGTTTAATTTTTATTAGTTTCAGTATTCAGTTTTAGTCTTTTTTTTTAAAATTATTATTATTTTAGGTAGGACGTGTCAGAGGTATATAGGTATTACAATAAAAACACTGAAAGTAGTTGGCTCAGTCTTTTACACCTCCAGAGTCTCAATAGATACGTCCATCAATGCCTCATCACGCAAGCTACAATACATTTTTTTTTACCAAACTAGCAAAAGCTTAAACTACGTAACTTTCCTGTGTATTTCAGGTTTTTTTTTCATATTCACTAATTAATTTCAGTTTGATTTAAAAAAGAAAATTGTTGCAGTTTCTCATCATTGCAAGTCTTTATGATATTAGGTGCCCTGAGATGACTCTGTTGTGATTTGGCATTATATAAATAAAATTTAATTGAATTAATCGCGTAATGATTAATATATCATATTTGATATGTGAGTTTTTATAAGGTTTTGGGACTTCTGCATCAACAGTGTCATCCCCACTGAAAATGTAAATAAAATGCACAATTACATTTATGATGAAAATTAAAACTCGTATATGGAAATTACTATTTATTTCATTTGAAAAATGTTAAAGGAAAAAAGAACCCACTTTATTTTCAAAAAAAATTTGAATTTTCATATATTTCATGGTTCTGACATCAAAGGTTTATCACTGTTCTCACCAACGCTGAAAACCACGTAACATGTCCACAACAATCAAAGTCTAAACACAACAAAAAATTAACCTTTACAATATTTTAATTGAAAATTATCAAATGAATCTATTCAACCTAAACATTTCAATTTCTGTGTGGTTTTACATTTTCATACCATAAACAACACTCCTAACACTCCAAAGTATAGGACTATTAAAGGCATCAGCATTTACAACTTTTAACTCTATTCACAAAGATGGCTACATTACTTACAAAATCACCCATATTTTTATGTTACAGTGTATTTTTAATATCTTAAAAATAAATTTCATAGCCAGGTAAAAGGATGTATGAGTGTTGTTCTTTCACACCAACAACATGTTGTAAATATTTGTTCAAGCAGAGGTAAGTTGTAGATTGCTTAGAAATTGCTTTTTAACAGAGCTGATTATTTAAAAAAAAAAATACATTATGTATGTTTTTGAGCTGTGATATAGTTCATGTGATCAAATCTCAGGAGCTTTGTCTTTAAGCACGCAGCCCTCCATGTAGTCTACATGCAGTGTGATACTTCACATTATCCTATAGGGATCACACAGTATATGCCACACCTTTATAGGATCATTTTTCTGGCTCGAGTAGGTTCATGTTCAAAGTTTCCCCTCCTGCTGTTCACTCTGTGCCCAAATGTTCATATAAATGTAACACATGAGTCAGACATCTTTGCTCTGAACTGTCTTCCCGTTAGTGATGTGTCGGTCGCGAACAAAATGGCTCTTAGAGCCGGATCTTTGACGTGAACGACACGAGCTGGGTCCTTATTGCGAGCCGTGGATTTTTTTTTTCCCTTCTCTCACCCTCTCTCGCACTTTTTTTCCGCTTCCCTCCGCATGCAAGCCTTATGCTTTGCGCTGGGCAGAGGGGCGGTAGTTACACTGGCAGTAGCACAGGAACAGAGCGGGAGGGAGAGAGAGAAAGAGAGCCAGGGACAACAACGTCACATTAGAAAGGTATAGTAATCAGCCACAACTATTTTCAGTTGCGGATGATAAAGGATTCAGAAAGTTTATTCATGCAGGCCCATATGACAGAGAATGTTCATCTTCTTTTTGTTTTCATATTTTAATTTATATTTAATTGTGTTGTGGTTTGCAGTGTTTTGTGTTGTTTCACTTTAAATGTGTTTAAAAGGAAAAAGCTGAAAATTTAAATGGTTAAAAGTTGAACTATGACTAGTTGGTTTTTGTATTATATGATTTATTTATTACATTTTATGTGGAGTAAATAAATAAAAGTATATTTACGGTGGCCCCTAGAGACAAAGCACGTACAAAAGACAACAGAAGTGCTCCAGGATGCTAGGCGCAGTGTTGAGCTTTTGTTACCTAGAGGCTACACAAGCCAGCAAGTACCAACAACCGGATTTGGTGTGTGGTAGTAACAGGTAAATGAACTTTTTTTTTTTAAATTATTTGAATATATATGAGTGCTTGTGTATAAATACACAAACCATACACATATGCTTTTAAATGTGTAATTTAAGTGATTTAGATAGCTCTGTTTTGGAAGTTCAGTTTACGCTAGAAATGTGCTTTGGAGCTTGTATGTGTTTTGTCTCTAGGGGCCACCGTATATATTTATATATAAACATATATAAATAAAACCACTTTTTTACATTAGTAATTCCTTTTGTGCATAATTTCATATTATTGTTAATAATAAATTAATTAAAGCGACAAAACAACCTGAAGAGCCGGTTCAGAGCCGAAAGAGCCGGCTCTTTTCAGTGAGCCGAACCGAAAGAGCCGGTTCTCTGAAAAGAATCCCATCACTACTTTCCATGGTGGTCACTTAAAGCTCTGAACAGACTCACAGAGCCACCTTAGAATCTACCTCTCTGAAAAATACTGAATGCATAAAGTTATGTAAATGCAAAAAACTCTTAAAAGAAATCCCTGGTGCTGCATGTTATTATTCAGTTCTCTCCTGCTGTTATTACAGTTGTCGGTTAGTGAGGGCAAACCTGTGTTTGATGTTACATAACAGGTAGATTGTGAGTCAACAGAATCTCGGGCAGGAAAAGGCAAGTGTTGCTTTAGGTATTATCTACCTATGAATAATAGAAAAGCAATAATATGCATTCAGTTTGGAAACTGACCTCAGCCGGCCCCATAAATCAAGAAAAAAAACCTGCCTCGATTAACAATTCAGCCAACAGCACACACACACTTCCACACAATAAAACAACACTTCAGACACGTACACTGCCAAACAGCAGATGATTCTCTATTATATTATATATATTTATCTATCAATAAAATTGAGACAAAGAGTTACAGGTATGACTCATAGGCCTGTTTCTAAATTCAGATTAAATTCTTGAGAAACATGGTGCAGGCAACACCTTGGCCTCGGGTACAGCTTGGAGTCACTTTGACCAGGATGTATCGTTTATCTGCATAACAGTCTCAAAATAGGAAACTTCCTTTCTCAGAGTGATGCTGAAGAAACGAGTCCATGCACTCATTACCTCTGGCTGAACATTGAGATTGTTCTAATGGCTGAAAAGCTTTCAGTGGTAGAAAAAAACATCACATTTCTCTCTGATTAACTTCTCTTCATTGGCTTCTTGCTAACACCCCAAAAATCTTACTTCTCCTCCTCGCATACAAAGTCCTGAATGATTAGGCTTCAATTAAAGACCTGCAAGTGCCATATTATCCCAAAAAAGGTTTCTTTCCTGTGGATTCAGGTTGCTAGGGGACTTCCCATCATGCACTGGGGACTTCTCTTCCACTCTCCACTGTGCATCTTTTAGCCTGTGCTTTGTTCGTTATTTTACAGAATAAAGCACCTTGAGAGGATAAATAAACCTGAACCTCATTTACCTTTCAGCTAAGTGAATATGTGGAGCTATGATCAGCAAAATATAACTGAAGTATAAAAAATAACAATAGTAGAACAATGCATTAATGTGTTTGCACCATTTTTTCTGGTTGGTGAAAATAGGGATTATCTATAATTAAATGACTTCATAAAAGGTGTTGGGCAGTTTAACTCTTTATCCCTCGAAAGTATACTAGGAGTAACCCAAACTGACTGCTTGCTGTCATATTTCAGACCTGCCTATAGAACAAAATGACAGGGTTTGCATTAGGGGGATAGTGACTGTGGTCTATCCCCTATGCAGCTACCCTTAGAAAAATCTGGAAACTATTGTAATGGTCATCAAACCACAACTTTATAGAGCTCTCAAAACTTGTCTAGGGAAGGTCATCAAATGTCATCCTTATGGGAAAAAGAGTTAAACCTTAAAAATCATAATATTTAATGCAGTAATTATACATTTCAATAATCTATAATTTATAATGCAGCTATAGCTGTGCAATGAATGCACATGAGCAAAAAATAGAATCTTTTTTCCTCTGAAATATGAAGTTGCAGACATCGTTGGCTCATAAATAAAATAAAAAATAAACTTGCCTCATAGAAATACTAATGTGATACAACTAAACTGTGCTTCAGTAGTCTTTCATTTACTGATTCTGTCAAAGTTTAGCTGTTGGTTATTATAAGCAGAGATCATTGATTGAACAGGAGATAATAAACTGTAATAAATATTTGGCTATTTCAGAATTATGTAGGAGTGTGGGTAAATGGAAGCATTTGATAAGATTTTCTAAATATTTTTAATTAATCATTGTAGTTAAAGTTTAAAGCTGAATAAGCCATTTGACTGGGGGTCATTACATTTTTATTTTATTTATTTATTTATTTTTGCTGCAGGTATCCTGGATATTTTCTTTCACGTGGTCGTTAAAACACCTCTAATCACCAAATGTTCCGCTGATCCCGTCATGCACATACTCTGCTTCAAGCACCACTTTCACGTGACTTTATGTGTATCCATGAAAGGATCTGACAGCTATGAAGAGGAAGAAATCATAGAAACAAACATCAAACAAAGCGTCAGGTATATATTTTAATATTTTCCTATCCGGTGGTTTATTATTGCTTTTTAAAAACCTTAGCTATGTCTGTATCAGGTGTCAAAATTTGCTCTTGTTATGCTGTCTTGCACTTTGCCATGATTAACTAAAACTCCCAAAACCTTTGAAATGACTGGATGCCATCCAGATGTTTCTAATTACATGTTCTGTCTGCTGCAATGTGAGAAATCAACATAACTAAAATGTCTTTTGTCATTTATTTGTTACTGTCAACATTTATGCTCCATAGCTGCAGTTGTCTCTTTGAAATCCAGTCTTAGATATCTGCCCTCGTAGACTGATTACTTACAATAAACTGAAAGTGACAGTTTATCCAGTTCTTTGTCAGTAATTATATTTCCCCTTAGTATTGGCAAAGTGACAGCTTCCTCAGCTTGTTTTAAAGGTAAATGCTTCTGTTGTTAAAGTTAATTAAATCTGGCAGAATTTGTTCAAGAACACTGGAGGATGATGGACGAGGTGACTGAAAGATGTCATAAAAAGCAGGAGGAGCTGCAACAGCTGTCAGCATGGTGGACATGGGAACCGGGGTGGTGCAGGAGGTGTCCGTTGGGTAGTGGAGGTGAAGACATGAATCAGCACATCTGCTTAATGCACGGTCACCACGGGTGAAGAAGCAGGTGGAGTGAGGACCTGGGTGATTCACAGTGTGACTCCTCTTGTCTAACGGCATTTCTGAGATATTTTAAACTAGATGAAAGAAGTGGAAGAGGAAGTGCAGTTAAAATAGAAACTCTGGCTGAGTGTCCTGCAGTGAACTGAGTGATCAAGTAAAAGAATTGCAATTATGTGCACTAATAAGGGCACAAAGTCATACCTTAAGAATCTGCCACACAGATGTTTTCATGATCCTTAACAGCAGGAACGCTGTTACCTTTTATTCCTGTTAAAATTAGACAGAGACATCTACACTGTGCAGCGAGAGGTGGTAAATTTTCCTACACATCTGATCACAAGTGTTACAACTCAGCCAGTACTAATAATTTAAAGTGCTGCTCTGACCCCAGCCCAGTTCCATCTCCTACAGTCACAGTTCACAGATCTGCAGGCTTCTACAGGAGCGTCCACATGGACAACCAGTATGTGGTATCGCAGCAGCCTCTAGTGGCCACAGGCACTTCCTGTTAGTAGTGAGAAATGTCACGTCTACCCAATTTGCTCCAAAGGAACCAGTACACTTACTATATCTGTGAGGTTACACTACAGCCCAACAGGAACTCCAACAAATAAAACTGTGTTGCTTGCTTTAGCTGTTTACCCCCCACCCAGCCCCCTTTTTTCATTATTAATTTAGCATTATGGTGATCTAGCGCTTTGACTATAAGGTGTTAAATGATCTAAAAAAAAAAAAAAAGTTGTCTTGTATTTTACTTAATCAGACTGACTGACTGAATCATGCAATATAAAATTATATGTATATTCATACAGATGTTGATGAAACCAGCTATTGTAAGGCCTTGCTTCCTCAATTAACATACATAATACATACACACACAATACATAATTTCCTGAGGGATTAATAACGTATTCTGATTCTGATTAAGTCTACTTTTACTGAAAAAGTTTTCACTCGGCTCTCATTTGAACTTGTTTCTACATTATTCTGTTAAAAATTTTTTTAATAAACGTAATAATTTAACAAAAAAAATTAACCAACACGTGCTTGTGCTTTTGGAAACACTAAATCCCATTTCCCCCCCAATGTACCTCCCTCATTTTGAAATGACGTATATTATTTAAATTCTAAAATACTGCCCTATTAGATTTAGAATAACTGCAATAGAGATATGGCAACAAGGAAGCAACAGCTCAGTTACTTAAAATTAAAAATACATCAAAACAGAGGACGCATTGACACCCTTCTGCCTGCATTTCCACTGCTTTTATTGAGTTCCTCTCTGCTATTCATGGATGCACAGATGGTACCAGCCTACAGGCCCATTATGCTCACAGATGAATCTAGGCAAGGTACTTAATTGGCATGGTTTCATGTTAGGCTGCAGTGTGGACAGGACTTGGACCACTGCTCGCAAGAGAGGCGAGCAAGGGAGCCTTGCTCTGGTCGTCCACAAAAAAAAAAAAAAGAAAAAGAAAGAAAGAAAACCAAAACACCCCCCTCCTTCCTCGCAGGCTGACTTGAGAATTATATTTGCCCCATCGCTGTGTGTGAGCACGGGTCTGAGAGGCTGCCTCTCCCAACTCCACTACACCGCGATTCGAGTCACTGAAAAGGCTTTCGACTCAAGCCTCCCTCCATCCGCCATTTTCAACAGATTGACAGCAGGTAGAGCACAAAAATCACAAGTTCCCGGTGAAATAAAGCAGGTAAGTGCGCGTATGAGTATCCTAAACCCAACAAACACCTTACGACAGGAAATATTGAGGGAGAAAAACCGCTCCAACCACCTTACTCCCGGCCAGCATCGGGAAGAATAAGGGGAGCGGACGGTTTGCCTTCAAGGGTAACAATAAACTGCATCTTTCAGGCGCTTTAGTGTAAGGCTTCCAGTCTGTTTTGTTTGCTTGGATCAACTTTTTTTTTTTTCTTTGACGATCTGAGAAGACGCTTTAAAATGCGCTTTACGCACACACCCCAATTAACATCTCTTGCTGTTTGTTGCTTGAACTTCAGCTAGGGGGGATTTAAACATGTCTGATCACAACTCCAGGAACGCCGGTGGTAGTAAAAGAAAAAATATATAATCAATCTACACCGATTGGCCAATAAAAAGTTAAGCATTTTAGCCTTTATTTTAAAGGGGCATCAATAGCTCAAGCTCGAGTGCCTCAAGTGGAGACAGTGAGGTTTATTGTCTCAGATATGCCATTTATCTGCCACTGCCTCATCATTTTGTCACGTTACAGTCGTTAAGGTCAAAATATCTGCTAGTGAACCGCTCGGGTTTTATATCTCTTTATTGGATTGAGTGTAATAATGCGTATGCCTGGTCCACAGAGCCACACATGCGTCAGCTGCTTATTGCTGTCCCTAACAAATGGCTTTTCTGCCAGTTGGGATATAAAGCGGGAGACTTAAAGCTCAGTATGTGCCTGTTATGGAAATAGTTGCAGGATTAATTTGCTGAGCTGAAAGTTAATTCCGCGATTAGTTAATAGACAGGAAAAAAAACACCTCTAAAACCATCAAACAAAAGATTATTTTAGCTTTTTTCCTCAATCTCTTTTACTTTTTATGAGTGTAATTTGAAAGGTTTCTGTTAACTTGCACAGGGTTTGCATGATTGTGACAGTTTCTGCCCACTGATACTAGAGATGTTAAAGAGCTGCTGCCTGTAAGGCTCTAAGTGAACTAAGATGATGCTTACTAAATAAATGGTAGTTCACCAGCTTGTGCTGAAGAAGAAACTTGGAGGGGTGGAAATAACAAATGGCACTGATGATTAAACCTGAGAGCTACATTATTAAACTGAAAAGGAATAATATTACACACATACAAGTACACAATCTCGGATTTTTGCCTGTTCATGGGTGTGTGTTTTTGCCTCAGTTGCACTCTGACTGAGGTCTGTAGTAAATGATTGTTTCATATATACAATATACTGCTGTATTGTGATACCACTGAGAATTATTCTTTAAAATTCCTGTAAATCAGCCTTACTGAATCTGAAGCATAAACCTTTTAGCTGCTTATGCATCTGGGGAATAGAAATGGCTGCATAATTATTCAGAGCCACAAGAGGCTTCTGTAACAGAAGCTGACGAGGAAATATCTCCAAAATGCTGTCTACCTGTGGTCAGATTTACATGCTGTAACTTCCATGTCAGAAAAAAGAACAGCTGTTTCTTTTTAAGAACAGGAAATGGATCACTGTAGATAATAAGACATCATAAGTTTTGCTTTTATCTGCTATTGGATCTCAGTTTTATGCACAGACAAGTAAAAACGCAGCAGAATATAACTGCAAATGTTTTAATGAGCCAGGTGCTTTTGACAATCAACGAGTGCTGCTTTATGTCACTTATTGCAGGTCATGGCTATTACTGGAGGTACAGTGGAGTCTTTGAATGAAATTCCAGCTCATGTGTGGAAAGATTTGCCTGACTATCTGAATCTGGGGCCTTCTGCTGTAAATCAGAGCCGCATTGGTGAGTAGCCGGTCTCATTTCATAACTGTAACAACTTCTTTTAGGACTGGCAACATGTTGAGTTTCATTTGAATCTCACGGCTATATAACCTTGAAACAGACTTCCAACAACCAATGATTGTGGAGCAAAGCAAGACCAGGCTGGGCCAGAAAGTGAAACTTGAAAATGATAACTGAATCAGAGCTTAAACAAACATGAAGCGAGTCATCTGAGTCAAAGGCTTTGAGTGTTTTTTCTAACATGCCTCGTGCGTGCTTACTCCTTCAAAGAGTCTGTTAGATGCATAAACATCTCGTGGTGCTAAACACCCGTGCTTTACAGCTAGACAGATATATTATATGGACATGCAAACATGCATTAATTCAAGAAGTGTGGGTTGTATTGATTTGTATTTGAAATCAAAGTGAGCAAATGCAATAAAATAATAATGAAGAAACTGATCAAAGAGGGGGGAAAAAATCAAAGCAAGGACAAACCAGGATATGATACTGCTCACCTTGATCTCCTATCTGACACAAAATCCACCGGGTTGAAATATAGTTGCATAATTATTGGATCTCCTGCTTCTGCTAACTGATTTATTCTGTGCACAAAGTTAGAATTTAAACATCTAAATCAGTCCTAAAATGACCCCCCCCCCCCCCTCCCACACACACACACACACAAAACAAGTGCTCACATATTTCCATACATTATTAATAAATGCATTAATATATAACTCTCAGATGTGGCATGAGTAAGGTGTCTTTGCTTTTTATTTCTTTATTTTTATTATTTTCAGGTGTTTGGGCGACACGAGTCATCCCTAAAGGCAAGAAGTTTGGTCCGTTTGTTGGAGAGAAGAAGAAAAGGTCCCAGGTGACCAGCAATGTTTACATGTGGGAGGTATGTTGCAGCCCTCCCCCGGCTCCTTTTCCCTAAAAATGCGCATAGCCACCTTTTTCTGTGATACTTGCTAATAACGAGCCCAGCTGCATTCTTTATCAAGCAGCAGTAGTTCAAAAGAGTTTAGGAAGTCCTCTGTGTGCCGTGAGCAAGTTAACATAAACATTTGGAATTTTCTGAGGCACAGAATTAAAAAACTCTTTACGGCATCTCTGTTTCTGATTTAGATTTATTTATTTATTTGCTTTTTAGAACGTCACCTTCCCGCTTGTGTTCTGTAGGTTTATTTCCCAACACGGGGCTGGATGTGTATCGATGCCACAGACCCCATGAAGGGGAACTGGCTGCGATACGTTAACTGGGCCCGCTCCAGTGAAGAGCAGAATCTTTTCCCACTGGAAATCAACAGAGCCATTCACTACAAAGTATTAAGGGTAGGTCAAACACATTCTCGTGTCAGCGTGTTGCATGTGTGACTATGAATGTACTGCTGATTAAGATCCTCAGGGTTGGATGGTTTTTCTTAGATGAACTTGAGACACCCGGGAACATTGTTTTTGGCCCTCTTGCTCTCTGCAGAGTTGATGTAACCTGTCACTTAACAGCTGTTGTTAATCATCAACCACAAATATAGGCAAAGGTGTAATTGATTTGCCTCTCTTTGATTAATGATTTTCTGCTGGAGTGTAGCGGCTCACTATGGTGTCTCTCGAGCCGTCTGGATGTTTCTGTGGAGGATTAGAATTAACAGTAAACCCTCCCCCCAAACCCTAAACTTAAACTCGGTGTATTTATTTGTTACAGCAACATGAAACTATATATATATAATATATAATATATAATATATATATATATGTATATGTATATGTGTGTCTGTGTGTGTGTGTGTGTATATATGTATATGTGTGTATATATATATATATATATATATATATATATATATATATATATATATATATATATATATATATGGCCTGCATTTGTATAGCGCTTTACTTAGTCCCTAAGGACCCCAAAGCGCTTTACACTACATTCAGTCATCCACCCATTCACACACACATCCACACACTGGCAATGGCAAGCTACATTGTAGCCACAGCTGCCCTGGGGCGCACTGACAGAGGCGAGGATGTATGTATGTATTTGTGTATGTATGTATATATATGTGTGCATGTATGTGTATGTATGTATATGTATATATGTGTGTGTGTGTATTTTATTATTACTGATGAATAAGTAATGACAGTCTAATGTAGCATGCACTCACTGGACAGTTTATTAGGTACACCTCATTAGCTGCACATCCATGATGTGAATCTCCCATATCAACACATTCATTGCCCAGGTGCTTTACTGGATTGAGATCTGGTGACTGTGGAGGCTATTTAAGTACAGTGAACTCAATGTCATGTTTTTTTAAAAAAAAAAAAAAAAACAACAGTCTGAGATGATATGAGCTTTGTAAGGAGGGGATCAACCACCAGCAACCATGCCACCTTGAATCACCTTTCTTTCCCATTCTTATATTTGATATGAATAATGTCTACATGTCTAATGGGCTTTATTAAAAAGTACTACCTCAGTGAGTAGTATTGGATTGTACAGGTGTACATTTACCATTTAAAACAAAAGCATTAAATTGGTTACCAAACAAAGGGCTCAGATGACGGTAACACCTGTAATTATCCTCTAAGGTACCCCTTCGAACTATTACAAAAAACTGAATTTGAAAGTTTAGATGTAGTGTGATTTATAAAGCCTTTATAAACCTCATAAAGTGGTAATTAACTTCGTTAATTTTGAAATGACAAAGGTTATATGTTGCATGCTTGTTCCTATTGAGATTATTCTTAAAACACTGTCAAATACCCTAAGCCTTTAGACAGATTAGATGCACAGTAACCCAAACATCCCCGTTGCCTCTCAGCAAGCCGGTCTGTGATTGGTAGGCGACCTCATCTCTCATTGTTGCAGCCTATCGGGCCGGGAGAGGAGCTGCTGGTGTGGTACACTGTGGAAGACAACCCTGAGATAACAGCTGCACTAGAGGAAGAAAGGGCCAGCAGTCTGAGCAGGAAAAATTCAGCCAGAGCGAGGCGAGGTGAGGCCTTTTACTTCATAACCATGATGACATTTAAGAGCTTTGTTTCTCCCTTGTGGCAGATACGCAAATTAGCCGGGGATTGTTTTGCTGTGGAGCCCAGCCGAAGTTGTAAGTGGCGAGCTAGCGAGCTACAAATGAAGGAAGGCTAGTGGAAGCTAACGTTAACGGTCGCGATGTGCGGGGCTTTTCTTTACTTTCGTATCAGACTTTACGTTCGCCCATAGCGGCTGATTTGGCTCTAAACGCCGACCAAGTGGCTATACCCGGTCCGTGAGATGACTTGTTTCGCTTTCAAGCGAGACTCCGAGCAACTTTTTTTTAGCAGCTTTTCCTCATCTGGGTCCTGACGTTGTCGAGGATGTGACCTTCCTTGAGTTCCTAAAGCGTGAAAGCCATCCATCGGCGAGCCTCTCGTCTTGATGATGGCCTATAGCAGGTTAGCTAACTAGCCAGCTTCCTTATCCAAGCAGAGGCTGATCGAGGGGCCCATCTAAGGAAAGGGTAACAAGCTGAAATATCGCGGTTGTATTTTTGCATGTAGTGTTTGAAATCGGGCGATACATCGCTGGGGTCCAGAATAACCAGTTCATCGAGTTGTCATACTTGGTGTTCTGTGCTAGCAGTAAGCTAAAGGGCTAGGTGTGATCGCACGGACATCTCGGTGTGCAGGAAAAGAATGGAAACTGTGCGTGTGTGTAGGGTACTTTTATTATTAAAAACTCATCGCTGGCGGTGAATACACAGGCATCCACTATGTAAAAGGTCGAGGCAGTGTTATATTCCGGGTTGGCAAACAGAAACTTTCCGTGACACAACATCAAAACAAAACCAAAGAGTAGCAGCACACAAAACTGCTTCTGTGCCTTCTCCCCCTTCTCTCCTCACTTACTTTGAAATAAATAACGTATAAAAACGTGAAAGTAAGCACTAGTACCATCAGCGCAGCTGATAAATTCCAAGAAACGGTAACCTTGGCTGTTGTGTTGTGTGCCACATTTCCATTTACCAGCATGAACTTTGAACATGTTATTTCCATAAAAGACAGCAAGCTCTCACCTTGTCATGAGATGTCGTCAATACATGACTACAAAAAAGAAGGCAAAATGATTAAAAATATGCAGTGTGCAATGTCAAAAATTGGTCAGTGCGGACTGTTTTGCTTTATATTCTGCTGTAAATGTATAATATTACAAGAGTACAGTGCAGTAGAATGGAGTACATCTGCCCACATTTGATATATAGTTTTATAAATGACTTGACTTGCTATTAACATGCAATTAATAGCTACATTCAGCAGACAGAAACGCAAATCCTTCATTATAACATCAGAAAAAAATAAATCTGAGGATTGTGAGCTGTACAACTCTACAGGCAGTATGCTGTGACCCCTAATGCCACTGTACTGCGAAGTGAACCTCAGTAAATTAACCATCCTGCCTTTGGATCAGCAATGATCCATATTCCCTAACCTGTGTGTGGTGTACTTGTAGAGTGACTGCTGGATTAAAAAACAATAGTTTACACAAATGTACACAAAGATAAATTGTACAAAAGTGGGCAGTGGTGCAGCTGCTGTGGATTTGGCAGAATGGCTCTGGCCCTGCTGGTCAGATGCCTGACCTGCAGCATGTGTTTCTCTGCTATGAACTGAGCTTTAAAGGCCAGGTCAGATGACCTTTTGATTCATTTCAGTGACAAGGAGGTGCAGGGGAGACTCCTGAGTCAAACTAGACATAGGCATTCAAAATATGTCCTATTGGGCTTAGTGTGAGCCTCAATCATTAGGTAATTGTCACATTTAAATGACTTATCATGCCTGTAAATTATAGTGTGTACAAACTGAAAGATTTGCTGTACAGAACTGAGCAATCGCTGAGGAAATATTTGAGCTGACTTTGGTGTAGAACTTAAAGTCAAAGTAATCTGGCGGCAATAAAAAAAAATATCAAGAGGAAAGGATATTACAGGATACTAAGATAACTTTTCTTGACTAAAGTGATGTGTGTGTGTTTGTACTTGCAGCCAGAAGAAAGCTGCTGGAGAAAGCCAGACAGGCTGGTTTGGGTGGATTCAAGAAAACGAGTGGAACCAAACCTACTGTCAAGGAGATGTGGGATGGGGAAGGAGGTAAGTTTCCTTATTGTGAAGCAGTCGATTTAAACAATTTTATTTTATTTATTTTATTAACTGCTACCTGTGTGTTGCAACTACTTAAAACATTTGATTAATTTTGATATGTTTTGCAGGAGTGAAGGGGACGGAGAAGGATGGGACGCCGTTATCCGTGCAGGAAATCAAGACGGCGCATTCACTGGGAAGCACTGACCATAAAGATGTACAGGACATGTCAACAGCATTAACAGACAGAGGAGACTTGGAGGAGGCAGAGGAGGATGAAGAGGACGATGAAGTAGAAGAAGAAGGAGAGGAGGAAGAGGAGGAGGATGGTGATGATGTGGAAGACTCAGAAGCTGCTCTGCATTTAACTGTCACTGATTCCATGTTAAACAAATTAGCCTGCCCCGAAGAAAGCCACGGGGATGCACAGGTAAAGTCGGAGTCTTCCTCCCTAGCAGGGCGAGAGCCAGAGGTTGATCCCGATCTTGACCCTGATGGTGACCTTGAGGGTGATCCACAAGGAGAGCCCTATCCCTGTCAGCACTGTGAGCGCCACTTCGCCACCAGACAGGGCCTGGAGCGTCACATACACATTCATGCCATGAGCAACCAGCAAGCACAACTTTTCAAGTGCCGCTACTGCAATAAATCTTTTGGCTCACAGGTGGGACGGCGGCGGCACGAGAGACGGCATGAGAGCGGCTCTAAGAAAAGGCCCGGCTATCTGGCTGGACCTGCCAGTCCTGTGGTGCAGACGGATTCAAGCCCTGACTGCACCAGCCCAACTACTCACTATATAGCCACAGGATCCCAGTTTACAGGAGGACAACTGCACAACTCTGATATGCAGAGAAAGGAGTTGGGGCCTCAAGTTGACCGTCCCTTTATGTTGGATGAAAACGGGGAGTCAAAAGAACTCCACCCCTGCAAGTACTGCAATAAAGCCTTTGGCACACACACTAACATGCGCAGACACCAACGCAGAATACACGAACGACACTTGTTACCAAAGGGAGTTCGCAGGAAAGCTATGCTGCAGCAAGAGGCAGCGCGGCAGCCTGACGGGTCCCCCAGCATGAGCCCTCCGACTGTCTACGTTCCCAGTGCAGACACGGAAGACGAGGCAGACAGAGACGATTACGCGGTTGACATATCCAAAAACATCTCTGAGAATTTGAGCTTCTACATCGATGGCAAGATCGTGTCCACGAGCGCAGTGAGTACTTGTGAAGTGATAGAAGTGGACTCGAGATCTGCAGCTCTGTTTGGTCTGGACACCGTCATCCTCAACCCAACTCAGATCAGTCAAGCGCTGAAGGTGGAGACTAGAACAACTAACACAAAGCAAACCTCCAACACTGGGCAGCCAGCAGCTAAAAGGAGAACATCTACACCCCCCTTTATTCCCAGCCTTAAAATGGAGACGGAAACTTCGGCGTCATCTTCATCATCGTCTTCCACATCTTCCTCATCCAACTTGTTAGTGGGAGGTCTGTTTCAACAGGCCACTGATTCATCGGCTTTTCAGCGAGAGAAAAACGTTTACCTCTCGCCGAAACTCAAACAGCTTCTTCAGGCGCAAGACATTCAGAAATCAACCGTAACTCTGATAACAGACAGCCATAAGCTAGCCTCGCAGCTGTCCGTCATGCCGCTGCAAGGGTCTTCAGGGAAGTTTAAAAGAAGAACGGCTTCTCCTCCGTCGTCGTCTCCGCAGCTCAGCCCTGCAAGTAAAAAGGAGAGCGGTAAAGTTGAAGTGGCAAGCTCATACGCTCTTAAGGTACCGAAGCTGGAAAGCCAGACCGCATCACCTTCTGAGAGCCTGATGGACAAAGATGACAGGGAAACTCTGAGCCCTTCTGGAAATGCCACCCATAACCAACCATCCTCTAGTAGCGGAGGAAATTCCTGTAATCAGCAGCCCTTGGATTTGTCAAACTCCGTCAGCAAGAAGAGTGAGAATTTGAACAAGGTGCTCGGGGATTCGGCTCTTGATTTAAGCTTCAATCGGAAGACCACAGGCGAGCCCGAATCAAAGGGGAATGCAGCACCACAGCCACTAACCAAAAAGAGAAAGCCTAACACCAGCATGCTTGCAAAGGTGCTAATGAACGAGTATGCTGGTCTAAATTTGCCGGGAGATGAGGGTCCCTCGACTCTGGCGAACATAAATTCTTTCCCTTCTCACTCTCCAAATGTTGCATCCGATTCAGCCAACCCCTCCCCGCCATCTTTGACCCCCATGACCATGACTCCCTCTTCACCCGGGACTTCTAGTGTCACATCCCCGACGCCACCTCCGCCTGTACTACCCACCATACCCTCTCCGCCAGCCATGCCTAGTTCTCCTCTCTCTCAGCCTTCGGACTCATCCTTGCTGAGGCCTCTGCCTGTGCTCTCACCAAAAATGTCTCCGAGATCAATTGAAGAGAAATCCTACTTGGAGGAGGAGAGCTTCTCAGCTGAGGAAAGCAAAGATGAGGAGGAGAAGCACATCTCTGAGCTGCTGGATTTCCCAGACACTTCACTTAAAGGTCCCGCAAATGGCTCAAGTACACCGAGCCCTCCAGAGGCAGAATCGGTCGATATGCCCACTACAGAGGATGATGTATCGCAGACTGGAACTTCCAACAGTCTGCCTAATGGTAATCAGAACCATGACACTGTCTCTGAAACTGAGAAACCTGACTTTGCTGCTATTTCGTCCCAACCAGAATCCTCATCCTCTTCAAAAGCTCCTTCTGAGTCACATGATTCATCCTCATCACAAGCTTCGCAGTCTCCCCATCCGATTACAATAAAAGAAGAACCTGAGCACTGTATAGATGAGTTATTGGGTACTAGTCATGCCTCTCCGTGTGGCTTTGACTCTTCTCCTCAGCCTGCTGCTGCTCTCCCTGCTGCCCCTGAACCGACTGATAAAACTGCTGAGCCTGAGGAAATTGACATGACGTACTGCAAGACTTTTGTGTGTAATGTGTGTGAAGAGCCGTTTGGCTCCATCAAAGAGCTCAGCGGACATATCGTAGAGCACGCCGCAGACTGGCCGTTCAAGTGCGAGTTTTGCGTCCAGCTGTTTGGTGACGCTCCAGCCCTGCTTGCTCATCGGACGACACTACATGGAGTGGGCCAGATCTTTGTGTGCTCCATTTGTTCCAAAGAGTTTGCCTTTCTCTGTAACCTCCAGCAGCATCAGAAGGATCTGCATCCAAATGAAGCATGCTCACATACTACTGTAGAGAGTGGGAAACTTAGGCCACAGAATTATACTGATCCTTCCAGAGCCAAAGAGGAGAGCAGTCCCTCAACACCAGCGCTTGAGATGGCTGATGAAAATGCGCCACCCAGCGACTCTCATTTACTAAAAGAAGAGCCAGATGTTAATGGAAATCATGCAGAGGAGGGGGCAGAGGACCCCAATGAGGAGCTGTACACTACAATAAAGATCATGGCATCAGAAGGAGGGAAGCCTAAAGGTCCTGATGTCCGCCTTGGCATTAATCAGCACTACCCCAGTTATAAACCACCCCCATTTCCTTATCATAGCCGTTCCCATGCTGGCTCTGTGGCCTCGGCTACAAACTTCACCACCCACAACATACCACAGACTTTTAGCACTGCCATTCGCTGCACCAAGTGTGGCAACAGCTTTGACAACATGCCCGAACTGCACCAACACATACTGGTCTGTGCCAGCGCCAGTGATAAAAAGCGTTACACTCCCAAGAAAAACCCCATCCCTCTCAAGCAAATAGTGAAGAGTCCAAACGGAGTGGCGTCCCCCACAGCAGCCGCTGCAGGCCAGAGTGCTTTCCGTAGAATGGGTCAGCCAAAGAGACTAAACTTTAATCAAGACACTGGCAAAACAAAAATGAGTGCCCTGAGCAAGAAGAAACACGAGCTGGTGCAGAAGGCAATTTCGCAGAAAAATAAAACCGCCACGAATGCAAAGAAGGCTGCCATCAAAGTGGAAGAAGAGCACACCTCTAATGTCTGCCCCCACTGCAGTCGTGTGTTTACTTATACCGCGAGTCTGACTAAGCACATGGCGGTCAGCTGCCCCATGAAGCCCATCGTTGTTAAAAAGGGCAAAAGAGGTCTCGCAGAGGTGAAAAAAGAGCTAGGGTCTGTGGCAGATAAAAACACGAGTCTGAGGAAAAAAGCATCTGACGGTGAAGCACATGCAGACACTGAATCTAAACCTTTGGGAAAGACCAGGGCTCGTAGCTCCGGTGGTGCAGACCCCGAACGTCTCCAGGCAAGAAAAGGGAAAACCCCTGCCGCGGTGGGCCGACCAAAGAGGCCCGCCTCCCTCCCAGCTCTGGTTCCTGCAAGCAAAAGAACTAAAAAGGGCCAAGTTCAGTATTTACCTCCCACCCCTTCAGCCGTGGACACTCCTAGCGAGGCTTCACAACGGCCAGCCATGAGAATGCAGCGTATGGGCAAAGAGGCAGCACCCAAGAGATTAACGGAGGCCAAGTCATCATCATCAACGCCATCAACAACTCAGCAGCAGCAACAACAAGTGAAGAAGGAGGAGCGGTTCTCTCTTCGAACACGGGAGAGAGTTGGTGGTCCCGTCACCAGGAGCTTACAGATGGCCAGCACAGCTCCTGCTGCTGAGCCGAAGACCGATGAACAACCAATTCAAGAGCCAAAAGACACTCAGGTGAGTTATCTGTTGGCTTACTGCAGTCACACTGATTATCATACTGATGTCATGTTTGTTTGTCATGTTTTTGAAGCAATTCAAATAACTGACCAATCATTGTGCTGCTTCTGTTTGTTTGCCCCCCCCCCAAAAGGAGGTGGCGACGAAGTGAGCCATGTGACATTATTGAGCTCCCTCTGTTCACCTATCAGGTAGCACTCTGGAGTCATCGTGTAACCGAGGACGCCCTTTGTGACGTTTTGCTCAGTTGTTTTTGGTTTTTTTTCCTACTCGAAACATGTCAAGTCTGCTTATCTCAACTGCCTTGCTGGATTTAAGGAGGGAACTCTTTATCTTCCATCCATCTTATGAACTGAACTGAGCCTCGATTTCTAGCCAGCCGTGCAAAAACAACAACAACAACAACAACAAAAAAAAAAAACACAAAAGAAGGAAACTGTAAATGACAGTGAGTTAATATATTCAATGTGTGTCCTTACTTGACCCAAAACAGTAAGATTAGGGCTCCGTTATTTTTGGAAAGCTGACATATTGCAAATGGCAATCATGTATCAGTTAGTGTTAGGGAAACTTGTTTATTATTATTATTTTCCCCCCCTTTTAGGTCTTTTTTTTTTGTTGTTTTTATTTGTTTGTTTGTTTTATTTGGATGTCTCCAGAGTCTCTTAATGCATGAGCTGTATAGAGTTAAAAACTAGATTAAACCCGTGCCTCTCCTTGTGGGCACCTACTTCAGTTTATACATGATTTGCAAAGTATGTATGTTCGAATTTCCTTTTTTTTGTAGTCTTTATATTGTAGAATATATCTTATTTGTTTGGGAAACAAAAATGAAAAAGGGCAGTACAGTTTACTGCAACAATTGGTCCTCAGGAACACTGTATATGCGTGTGGTAAGTATGTATATGGTTACGGTTGGATGACAGCTCTTCCTTAGGTTTAAATCTCATGCCAAGTGTCATGTTTTGTTTTTTTTTAACTTGCTTTCTTTTTTGTTCATCTGGTGTTAGCAGGTGATTCCTGTTGTAAAAATGTGATGGGACTGATGTCGGAGTCTCCTCTTTAAAAAAAAAACAAAAAAACTAATGCAAATAATTTCGATATCACGCATTAAGCCCAGTGTTCTTACAGCACTTTAAAACAAACTGCCAAAATTTCAAGCTGGATCAGAAAGCCTATTTATAAGAAACATGCGCGTAATGGAATGTATTCAGGTCTGCTGATAATTTGCCCCAACGGGCAGAAAATTATTCTTCCAATCTCAGATATTTACTTTTTTTTTTTTTAAAGCCTTTTTGCAAAGACCTCTGCAAACTATTTGTTATCATTAAGAAGTTTGATAATTCCCTAAATGCCAAAATGCATGATACACTTCTTTTTTTGTAAGCGAACATATACAAAGTCGCTTCATGTGTTCTTTCTCACGCGAAAGCCACAGAAGTGCAGCCGAAGTTTTTTTTTTTTTTTTTTTTTTTTGAGGACTGTGCCATTTCTGTTTCAGTGAATTCACGTGTACTTCATGAAAACCTCATCAAGGCGCTGCAAGTGAAAACGTTTGTTTCTGCAGTGTTCGACCCACCTTTCCCACTCGCATCCAGTTATCCGACGGCAAACACGCAGGCAGTGCTTAAACGCTCGTAGCATGTTCTGGGAAAGTAAATTGAACAATATGATTAAAAGCTAATTTATATTTCCATGAGAAATCTTCATGCTTTGCCTTTCAGTCTCATGAATTATGTATTTAAGGATGAACAAAGACAAAAATCCCAAATGACCTCATGTAAAACGTTGCTGTAATTGACATAATTAAAATACGTTTTTCAATTTGTGTAAAGCTTTATTTGTTCTTTTGCTTGTGGGACTCTCAGTTATACGCAGATTTTTGAGATTTGGGCATAGAGAGGACTGGGAATTGTTTTTGTTGTTATTGGCAGCACTGGGCTTGATTTAAAATATGTACTTGTGCATTATCATGGTATCGTACTGATATGAAAAATCAATTGGTGAATGTAGACAGAAAGGATTGATTAACTGAACTCATAAGCAGGTCTGACTCCTTTTATATACTGAGACCTTTTTCTTTCTTTTTTTTTCAAACATAATAGATGTCCCTGCCATTGGAGCTGTAATAAAGTCTTTCACATTACATTTACCGATTAGCTTCTCCACTTAGAGTTTGGCAGGGACTTCACCCAATTATGAAAAATGAATTTTAGTTTTCATTGTATTTGACTTTGATAGAAGGTAAGAAATCTTGCATAAATCATGTGACGTCGCCACCTTTGCTTCACGGGTTGGCAGACTACGACTGGGACAGGGGACCCGGGGACCCCGTCAACTGGTTCCTGCAAGATTTGTATCTATTTTGGGAGCAGTTTGCTAGTCAGGTGGCTGATATGTGAGTCGTGCATTACCTTAAACTCTTGCCTCTGTGGTGTGGGTCAGAATAGAAATGGGAAGCAAATTGTGTAACAGATATATGAGTCAAAGCCCTATTGGACACAGTACGCATCAGATATGGCTGTTTTGTTTATGGACTTTGAAAATAATTAGTTTAGAACTTAATCCTATAAAATATAAAGTGTAGTGTAATTTAAGTCAGGTTTGACCGTCCTCCATCCAGGTGTGCATTTATATATTCTGAATGGTCACTGATAAGTAACAGTCATAAATCCTTGCAGGGCTCATGCATGGGCAGTGAAACAAAACTAGTGTGCACACGAACTATGATGAATAATTCAGTGTTGTGCATATTTGTGATATTTCTGTCACTCGCACACCGCTGCTTCTTATTTACCAATAATGTCTGTTACATGGCAATAATTATCGCAATAAGTAAACAAATATTTAATCAGCCAATCACAGGGCAGCGACTCAGTGCATTTAGGCACACAGACGTGGTTAAGATGACCTGCTGAAGTTCAAACTGAGCATGAGAATGGAGCTGAAGGTGATTTAAGTGGCTTTGAGTGTGCTGTGGTTGTTGGTGTCAGATGAGCTGGTGTGAGTCTTTCAGAAACTGCTGGGATTTTTTCCCACACAACCATCTCTGGGGTTTACAGAGAGTGATCCAACAAAGAGGAGATGTCAAGTGAGCGGCAGTTTTTTGGGTGAAAATTGCTTGTTGATGTCAAAGGTTGAAGGAGAATGGCCAGACTGCTTCAAGCTGTGAAGATGACAGTGGTAACTCACATAACCACTTGTTACAGCCAATGTATGCAGAAAAATATCTCTGAAATCAAAGCTTCTCAGAACCTCTCGGGATGGATGCGTAGCTATGAATATCTTTCAAGGTCTCATCTGGCTTGTGTGCGTCTGATGAGCTCATTTTTTGACAGACCTCATCCGTCTCACTTATGTACCCCAGTACCTAAAAACCTAATGAACTATCAATGCCGGCCAATGGAGAGTGCGCTCCAAATCTTCACCAGAGCACTGTGGCGTGGACCAGATCCTCACAGAAGACATTCTGATGGATGAGATTATGAATTAAATGTAATCTGTTTGTTGGATTTGATCCACAGGCTGCATCCCTTTATTCAGAGGGATGTGGAGACGTGTTTATTTGCCCCAGAGCCATGATGGTATACTTTATGGCTGAATGTAGTTTATGTGAGTGTGTGTATGTGTGTGTGGAGGGGTGGGCACTTGGAGGAGCGCCGCACCATACTCATGCTGTCAGGGTGAAATATCGCTGCACTCTCTCTTGATTGCTGTGTACGGTGCTTCAGCCCTATTCATAAAAATGCAATTCCATGCAGTACTGTGCCTGACTTGACAAAATAAACTACGACATTCCAGAGAGGCAGATTTAAGATGTAAAAGAGTGGAGCGATTACCCATCTCAACCTCTCAATTACACCATGCATACAATTCAGGACAAGCATTTAATTTCAAATAAATAAATAAATGGCATCAGCATCAAATAAAATACAATATTTCAGTTCACATCTTGATAAATATATTCCAGGTTGACCTATTCTAGTTGGTATGGTTATCAGTGAAAACTACAATCTGGAGTTGTGAGGAGATGTTTTTGTGTGGAGACGCCGATGGAGAGCAACAGAGTCAAGTTATGAAAAGTTAGCCCCCTTCCTGCTGATCAAAAGACATATGAGCTATGAGATAAGCAAGTGTAATATTTGCTTAAATATACAAGTCTTTGTGCTCTGCAGTCTTAGCTGAGTGTCATGACATGCTACGATACAGCTGTCAGTGCAGTGGTAGGAATGTTGTTATTGTTGCGCTGGGAAGAGTTTGAAATTTTGACCTAATGCTGGGAGAGTCGGAGATTCCCCCTGAGGGAGGCATAAACGTCTGTGCAAATATTTCAGCCTGGACCAGCGTGGCGGATGGATCGAACAACATGCTGACGCGAGCAAACCGCAGTCCCACTAGCACGGCTGAAAATGTCAAAGAGATAAGAGCAAGTCTGAAAAGATGCAAACTTCCATTGCACGTACACACACACACACACACACACACACACACACACACAAAAGGCAATAACTTTGCCAAAGCGCTTCCTGTAAGGCAAACATTAATGCTAAAAATAAACATCTGTGGCTCAGAGCGTGGACAGATTGATATTCTGATTATTTTAATGTTCATGTGAGCTGGTAATTATTTTCATTAATGATATCCTAAAGCTAATAAGTTTTAATAAATTAAATAGCTTTAAAGTAATAAGATCAAGCTTCACTAATGCAAGATGTTTACTTCTTTATCTACCACAACATATAGTTGAACATTACAAATCTGGATTAGACTGGATTAAAATAAAATATACACTTATTTGTCCCCAGGAGAAAGAAAATTGCCAGTAACAGGATAGATAGTGGAAGGGAATGACAGCTGCTCATACACAATGATTTACAGCCTCCTAAAAAACCTCACTATGCCTCTATTTCCTGTTCAAAGAGAATAGCATTAAAGCTGATGAAGGTGGAGAGGAGATGTATTCTGCAGGGCATTAGTCTCTCTGACTTGAAAGTGAAGGCGTGCCTGGCGTATTCTCACTGTTTATGAAATGCCAGGCTTCACTTTGACCTCAGCATTTTGCAGTTTTTTAGTTGGGTTTGCACGCGGCCACATGCTGTTTGCAGCTACCTAACCCTTTTCCAACCTACAAACTTACTATCACTTCCTTACAGGCTTTCATTGCAGGACACTTTCTTCTTCTTCTTTTACTTTTTTTTACTTGCAGAAGCACCTGCTTAAACCAGCCCACTGCAGTCTACTGAGTCTCCTGTCATTTCCTTTCAAAACAGGAGGATGTGATGTGAGGATGTGAGTGCTGTGGTCAGGTCCCCGGTGAGCTCTCCTTGCAGAGCAATGGCGTGAGAGATGGCTCCATGACAATGCTGCTTCCTGGCAAAGTTGATTTTTTTCCCCCTGTGCCTGGGAGGAAATTGGCTGCTTAACACCGGTTTACAGGCTGCAGAGAGGTTAGACATTGCAAAAATGGCCTATGTGCGATAATGTGCTGGAACCACTGTGCTGGTCTCGTCTGTGGTGGAGGTCTCCATGCCAACCGCTGCACACTGGGTACAATACAACTGTGCCTCCAAGGTCTGGGAGGGTATTTTAAGATCTCGTAACATATGTTCATTTTGTTCCTGTGGTGTTGTTAATATTTATTACAACACCTTCATTTAGCCCTTTGCTGTGGCGTGAAGATTTCAGACAGCCTCATTTTTCACTTCTCCACCAGAGCTGCTGCACTACACATCGAGGCAAGTGTAAGTTTACAGGAGTTATATTTTCGGTGGAGTAGGAGCTGATTTTTATTTTATACTCAGCAGTTTTCTCCAATTCCTTTTCAAGATGAAGCCTCTGGAAACTGTACCAGCCCTACCAGCCCTACTTTTCACTTTTTATACAACCTCTCCACTTTCTCATCCTCCTTTTTTTTTTCTTTCTTCTCCCTCAGCACCGGGGGAAGATGAAGCACTCGAGTTTGCTAGAATCTGTTTCCCAGCAGCGGCCCGAGCTTTAAGATGGATCGAGGGGATTTGCATGGGGCGGGGTGGAGAGTTAGTAAGACATGTGAGAGAGAACAGGAGAAATGTTACTGCTGAGGCGCAGCAAATGAGGGCTGTAGAGAAGAGAGGAGAGGAGGGGTAGGAGGAGTGAAAAGGGGGCACACTCACGCAGATCAGAAAACAACAGTCCTGTCCTATGCCCAGAGGACAGACGCTGCTATCTACTTAAGCTGAGAGTGAGAGGGGAAGAGGAAGGATTGACTTTTACCTGATGTAGAAGCTGCACTCACCCCTCGCCACCCCTCTCTTCTATCCAGCCTGTCTGGAGCCGCAGAGGACTGTCAGCCCGTACAGACGAAGCACAAGATCAGAGTGCTGGCAGAGCAAGTGTGCCTACAGCTCTGCGTTACCTGCTTTACCACCCTGCAATCGCTCTCTCGCCCCACATGCACACATTCACAGAACTTTCTCGCGCGCGCGAACACTTACATGCTGACAAGCAGGCTGGCAGGCAGGCAGGCACACACACACACATACACTCCCCCCTCCCATTATTATCTGTGCGGCGAGCAGTTCTGCTCATTTTGGTGCGAGCAGCGAGGGGCTGCATTTTGCTCCTTAGCAGCAGCAGCAGCAGCAGCAACAACAACACAGGACGGGTCCAGAGAAGAGCAGTCACCACCAGAGATCAGTCAGCAGCTGCTCCAACTGAAGGCAAGCCCTTGTCTCTTGTTCTCCTCATTCATTTTCCTTCTTTTTCCCATCTGAATGTGACGCAGTGATGCTGACCTTCCCTTTCCCCATTCTCTCCCCCCACTCTCTTTCTCCTCAGCAGCGTGTGCCAGTGGGACAGCCATGGAGGACACCCTCACCTGCAGCCATGCCACTTTCTCCCAGGTGTTTGGACGCCAGGGACAACTCATGCAAGCCAGTGAGTTTCACTCTCTCCATATCCCCCCCCCCCAAAAAAAATCTTTAATCACATGCATGCCTTACATCCACCCTCAGCAATTCCACACAATCGCATCCTGAGTCTTACTGCTGTTTTAATTCATCTGTTTAATCATGATTAATTCATTCTTAACGCATCAATGAGATTGCATTATCGCAGCTTAAATCTTGCACAAAGCAGAGAGTTTTCAAAGAGATGACAGGAAAACAAAACTGTGTTTTCACACGTTACGGTGATGTTAAAGGAAAGAAGCAATCTTATATTTTTCCTTTTTTTCCATCCTTGACAAACTGTGTGACTGTCATTGTGGTGCTGCCCAAGTTTCTGAGCAAGGATTAACTTGTGCAGCACTGTGTTATAAGGAGGTGGCTTCAAAAGCTTTTTGGACAGCATGCGGGATTAACCCGGGACTGTGGCTCAGCTGTGTTGAGAGTTACACTTTGCTAAAAGAGCGCTTTAAAGGTACTTGAACACAAAGAGAAACTGGAAACTGACAGCTTTCTTTACAGACCAGGTGTGCTGGCTAATATTTCTGTATGTTTTTAGTAATTTCTGCAGTCTTAAGTAGCAGATCTGAATGCATACTTTGCAGCACAGTGTTATTCACAGTATGATTGAAACTGAATTTGTCAGGGTGAGACACTATTTGAGGAGCTCTCATAGTTCAGACTGATAGCTAAATTATTAAAAAGGGAATCTATCAAGATTTTCAGGGGTGCAGACACACCGAACACAACCTTGGAGCGCTGCTTATAAAGCATGCTCTAGTGATATCTTATTATGTAACGAACATGGTCAGAATACATATTTCTCCAAAGAGGAAAAATAGAGCAGAGATCGACTTGTCTCCACAATCAAAGTGTCAGCTGCATCCTCCCATAACTGGCCTGGTATTTCTCCTCATGGAGTCATGCAGCGAGAACTTAGTCAACGCCTTTGATGCCTTCGCTCGGCCTTACATGCATAGCGATTCTTCACACGGTGTTATGAAGGATAATGAGGAGAGCCCGGGCGGATTTCAAAACAGATGTGCCTTTATACTACGTATTGGGTTTGTCACATCAATTTTAAATGCCTTTGTTTCTTGTCATTACCACCTGCAGAGAGGGGCGTCTGATTAGAGTTTCAAAGCAAGTGTTATTAACACGAGCGCAGCTAAGACAGCATTTAGTGGAGCTAATAATGGAAACACATCAGTCATTTCCCTGTGCTGTAAAATTCATGCTTCTTGACACGTGTTACTTAGTAAGGCTGTGTTGCAGGAGTTCATCTGCTGGGATTTTTGAATCATGGAGTTATTTGGGAAGATAGATATGCAGATGTGGTGCAGTGAATTGTAGTTGCCTTTACACGAGAGCACTCTTTTATAAATAATGCAATTTGTTTGAATGCATCCACGGGCTCGCGTTGATAAGAGCATATTACTGGTGAAGGGGTTGCAGGGTTTTGATTAATATTTTGCTTCAGACAGGCAGGAGGCTGAAAGCATCTTCACTAAATGAGCGTCTTTAAGAGCTGCTGAGCTGCTGGTCGTCTCTCTGGTTTCAGGTTTTTATGGCAAGCAGAGAATGCACTGGATTAGTGTGCAAACAGTGTGCACATAACGCCGGATAAGTCCAACATATAATGACAGCTACATGTGTATGCAGATGCAAATGTATGCAGAATACAAATGCTTCATAGCCCTGAATCAGTAGATTATCTGGAGGGCATCTCAGTATAAAAGGATGTAAACAAGGAGAGGGTGTGTCAGTGCTTATCACATTGGATCATGGATGGCAGCAAGGCAAGGCAAGCCTTCACAATAAAATTCAGTATTTCTTTTCATCATCAGAATACACAGTGGAAAAATTGAATGATAAATAGCAGATTATATTGTGTTGTAGCACATGGCGGTGGATCTCAGCCTTCTTATCATGCAGCATGTAGAAAGTCAACTTATTAGCATGTAATCTGCCAAAGCCTTCGCATACACTGGCTGGCATGCAAAGATTTAAAAGGATTAAATGTTTTTGATGTACTTTTTTCTCAAATATTACTTCACTATTAGCAATTTACTTGTGAATTACTAATCATTCAAGACCTCTCCATGAATAGTTACTTTTGTTTGCTTATTAGCAAAGGTCCGCCACTGCAGGTAGCGCCACCTGTTTGTTTTGGCAGATTATTATTTTTCTTATGCCCAATGCCCTTCCTGATGCAACCCCAAAGGGATTTGACTATGAATATATAAAGAAAGACGAGAAATTGAGATTTTTAACACTATCACACAATGTGGAAACACTGATTGATGGGATATTTCATCATTTGCAGGGATAGTGTTAACTTTTTGAGCATCTTAAAACTTTGAATCATTAAGATTCGTAAGGCAGGTCAAGATTTGGCATTAGATACTTTCAGATAAGAGCTCATAAATTCTCTGACTCTGTAAACCTGAAAAGCCCGGAAACGCTCAGTAACCTTTCCATATAAAAATGCAGCTTCTCGGCGGCCACTGGCTATAAAAAGATATCAAAGTGCCTCCAGCCTGCAATTTCCACTGCCTGAAATGCCATTAATGCATGTGAAAGTCACAATGTGGATTTGAAAGAACAAGAAGACTTCACGTCTGCTGGGCAGAAAATAGAAGCCACCCGTGAGTGTGAAGCAGCTGTACGAAGGTTTAGCTGACGCAGCAGCGTCGTTGTATCATTCCACTGTGCAGGGTTGATGCACAAACATCAGAGAGGGAAATGCTACCTACATCCTCATCACGGAAATCAAATGCGGAAATCTGTAAAGCAAAAGTTTTTGGAAGCAACTTTTGTGGACAATTTTAATTAAAAGGTTTGCTCAGAGAGAAAAGATGAAGATGCCAATTAATAATTATGGGGTTGGAAACAATTAGAAGCACATTGCAGTGATATAGCAACAAATTTTCCTGATAAATATCATGCAGTTTCATAAATATTACAAAAGATGGATGTAGCCACTTTGACGTCAGGCATTTTGAAGCTTCAGGTTTTGTGATGTCAGAGGTCACCTTATACACACGAAAGGGTGGAGTGCGAAGTTGTCAGCATTTATAACAAGCTTCCATAGGTTTTCCCTTTGCTGCAAGCAGAGACTTATAACAGCTCTCACACATCCCTACTTGAACATCGCTAAAAATCTGTGGTTACATCTCAACATGTTACACAGGGTGTTCTCACCATGTACTATTTTTCTTAAATGAAGGCACAAATATTTGAAGAAAGGACGATGTTTAACATCTGCTATACAGGCTATATTTGCTTCTTTTCACCTCAAAAATCAGCTAATCTCTCATAGCGTGAGCCATATTCTCTTTCTAGTTGATGTTATTTTAATACTGTGACCTGAACAGACGCCACACACACCCAGAAATATCTTCTTTCTTCTTCTTTCTTTGTTTCCTGTCTCAGTTTCACTCAGCTCATTTTGTTTGACCATGAGAAGTCTCACGAGTTTGGTATGATGTGTTTCCACTATCCAGTTCTACTTGATTGGGCTTCAATGAATGGGTTAATTGTCAGTGTGGGTATAATTACAGATTAGATTAGAGACTAATCTAACAGATATGCAAATCACAGTTCCAGGCTGTTGTCTTTTGTTGTAATGAGCTGGGTTTGGTTAAATGCATAGTGATTTTTTTCATAGGAAAAAAGATAAAATGACATCCAGTGAGAAAACACTTTTTGGATGACGAACAAGAGCTGTTAGTATACAAGTACAGCAGGATTGTAAAATTAGGTGTTTTATAATTTGCGTCATTATGAGATAAAAGTCTCTCCTCCTCTGCAGATCAGCAGAAGTGTGAAGTGCAGACAACATGTAAAACTGCAGCCAGCCTGTCCTTTTGTTCCAACAGCATTTTTTCCACTTGTGCTTCTAGGTAGAGCGTTAACTTTTCCCTGAATAAATGACAAGTGAAGCCTCTGTTTCTCAGAGCTGCATGCATTATTCACTACACTCCCCCCCCCCCCCCCCCCCCTCCCCCATTTTTGCTTTTACAACATTGCTTCCAAAGTTGTGGACACGGTGGGGAATTAAAAAGATAACGCAGCAATCGGCAAATTGTTTAAACCCCATTTTTGCCTGAAAATTGCACATAAACCTTCGACATCGAAGCTCATTTGATTATTTTTGAAAAACTACTGGTGGATTCTGAATCGATCGAATTCGGAGCATCTCAGAAAGTCAATTCTGGTCATCGGGATGTTACATTTCAGAAGAAAGATTTCATCACTCATCCAAGTGACTTTCTCCCCTTGGATGAGTGATGCAATGTTTTTCCCACTGAAACGTTACATCCCCATGACCAGAATCAACTCAGTGGGATGTCCCTACCTGCATAAATGAACATGCATCAAGACAATTCAGGGCCACCTTTGTTGTATTTTTTATATTCTATCTGAATATATATCTATCTGATAAAGATATATCCAGATATTTTCAGTGGGTGATCAGAGGTGGACTGTTTTACTACACACCCATGGTATTACACACACACACACACACACACACACACACAAATGTATATATGAGGTATATATATATATATATATATATATATATATATATATATATATATATATATATATATATATACCTCATATATATATATATATATACCTCATATATATATATATATATATGTATCTGCTTCTACTGACTGCTGGCTTGCTCTCACAAGCTCATTGGATTCCATCATGATACTGTGCAACAAGTCCAGTCGTGAAACTTCCTCACTGCTAAATATTCCGCAGTCAGCTGTTAGTCATAAAGTGGTAGGACACAGAGCAGGGTCAGCAGATGCTAAGATGCTCAGTGCCAGAGTTGCAAACTTTCTGTAGTCAGTCACTACAGGCCTCAAGAACAGTGCATAGAGAGCTTCAGGGAAGGGGTTTCCAGTTTGACCAGTCTGGGTTTGGCGGTTTCTATGAGGTCTGTACTTGCTTGACTGCATTTCACCAAATGTTTGGTGGAGGGCAATTATGGTGTGGAGTTGTTTTTCAGGAGTTGGCATCAGCTGATTAGTTCCAGTGACAGGAACTCTTAATGCTTATGCTTCCAAGACATTTTGGACAATTTCATGATCCCAACTTTGTGGGAAAGGTTTTGGGATGGTATCTTCTTGTTCCAACATGACTGCGCACCAGTGTGCAAAGCAAGATCCATAAAGACATGGATGAGTGAGTTTGAGGTGGAAGAAGAGTCCTCACCCTCAACCCAACAGAGCCAGGCCTTCTCGTCCAACATCAGTGTCTGATCACAAATGTGCTTCTGGAAGAACATAAAAACATCATATATCATATTCCTATAGATTAGGAATGGGATGTCACTCAATTTCAACTACGTGTGACAGCAGAAAATACTTTTGGCAATATCGTGTATGTGGTGCCAGCTTATATATTCTTGAGCATTACTGGGGCCTTCATAGATGTGCAAATTATCCATACCATGCAAACCAATACACTGGATGGTTCTTTCCTCTTTAGCCTGGAGGATTGTGTCTTCCATACAGTACTGTTTTTCCACTTCACCTCAGTCCCAAAGAATGTAACAGGTTTTCTGGAACTTTTCTGCGTAATGCATTTGCAGATAAAGCAGTGAACTTTTAATAATTATGAAATGTGTTCCTGAGCTCATGCAGTGATTTCTGCTTTGCAGTCTTGTCGATTTTTAATGAAGTGCTGCCTCAGGGATCGACGATCACGACTATTCAATATTTGTTTTTGGCCTTGCTCACCGAAGTTTCCCTGGATTTTCCAAATGTTTTAATAAAATTATGAACTGCTGAAGCTGAAATCTCCAATTTCATTGCAATTTTATATTTAGAAAAAGACCCTCTCATCCCACTTGGATGAGTGACGAAACATTTCTCCCAGAAAATGCTACGTCCAGATGAACAGAATCAACTTTTGGAGACCCTCTGAAAATGTCTTACTATTTACTTACTACTTGGTGTTTTTTAAGCACTGCACAACTTTTCCAGTCTTTTGCTGCCCTTCCTCCAACTTTTTTGTCAATATTTCCTGCATGAAATGGGAACAAATTTTTCAAAAAACAATAAAAACCTTTCATTTTCAACATTTGTTATGTTCTCTTCACTTTTTTTAAAAAATTAAATATGAATAAATTACAGAGCAACTCAACTTTTCTGGAAATAATTCTTGTCCTACTTTTTTCCTTCAAATTGCTTGTGGCAATGAAAAAGCCTCATGAGTGCTATTGCTACGTTTGCACAAATCCCCACAAGCTCAGGCTCTGCTCCTTGCCAGAATATTGTGTCCTGACACAATGAAGTGGTTTCAGTCACCTTTCTGCTCCACTGGCCCAAAGTGATGTGAGGACGGCCGCAGTGCAAGGTTGTCTGCAGTCCACAGAGTAGGTCCACAGATGTCAAGAGCTGAATATCTTCATCCTTCCTATTGTGGAGATTTATCCCCCTATCTTTGCTAAGAGAGGTCAGGGGACCTCCTCTAAACGCCAGATTTGCTCATCATTGACCATACATTACAAACAACGAACAGTAAATCCGATAAGATAAATACAAAATTGCCTTATTTTGCATTTTCCTGATAAATTAAACACCCTAAACAATGCAAACAATGTAATCACTGCTGCTAAATTTGTGTGATACATCCTACACACTTGTTAATATACTCTTACTTACTCTATTGATCCTACTTAACTCCCTGGATATCCCCAGCAGCACTGAAAATCACTTCCTCAGAGTCATTACAAGGCTAATTTAGATCTGCCTACCTATTTTTATCCCTATATTGGATTTAAGTAGCTCAGCAGAGCCGAGACCAGTGGACGTGTCTTAATCTCTTGGTCAGTATATCTGCTATCACAGTGAGCCTCAGGCCAGAGCAGCTGGATTATTCCAGATCAGCCACTCTTGCTAATTCATTAAAGGTTCATTATTAGTTGATGGGATTCACTAATTTTTACAAACCAGGTTTGAAATATGTAGTCCAATGTAGTGAACTGCACTGTTGTGCATAATTTAGCTGCATAATGCTCCTTAGGTCATTGGGAGAGCAGGAATCACATGCATCTGTATTTGCAGACTTGGCCTCAGGGTGATCAATAATCCAATGGCTGTTCACTTAATGCAGTGTGTGTTCAGACAATCAGCCTGTCTGGAATTAGAGAATATCAACATGTTTGAGTGGTGGGAGTTTGCTCATTGGCTGGAGATGGTGTAATTAGTAGATGCTGAACTTTCCGGAGCCATATAGTCTTACTTTAATGCAACAACCAGCAACATTTTATATTTTTTTATTACTTTTTATTATCAGTTTATACTTGAGGCCCTCTGAGGTTGTACTGTATGTACTTGGCAGCAACACACGATGCTAATGTTTAGCAGGTATGCTAATGCTGTGCGGCGTCCCCTGTTTGAACAGCGTGCTGTAGACGTCTGTGAATTGAGGAGACCAGCTGCTGGACTTGGGAGAGAGGAAATGTTGGCCATTCTTGTCTGATACAGGATTCTCAACAGTCCCGGTCTTCTTTGTTATGTTTGTCTTTTCATGATGGGCCAAATGTTTTCGGTTGGTGTAAGGCCAATTCAGCTCCCAGACTCGCTGTTGGAATAGATGCAGTATGTGGCTTAGCATTGTCTTGCCAAAATATGCAAGGCCTTCCTTAAAAAAGATGTCGTCTTGATAGGAACATATGTCGCTCTAAAATCTTCATACAACTTTCAGCACTGATGTTGCCTTTCCAGATGTGCAGGCTGCCAATTCCATAGAAACTAATGCACCCCCTACCATCAGCGATGAAGCTTTTTGATCTGAAGGCTGAAAACAAACTGATTGCTTGCTCTCATCTTTAGTCCACAGGACCCGGAGTCCAGATTTTTAAAAAATATTCAAACTTCAATTTGTCTTACTACATAACAGCTTTCCAGTTTGCTTCAGTTCATTTTAAATGGGTTTTGACCCATAGAAGAGAGTGGCATGATCATATTCACATGTGGCTTCTTCTTTCCATGAAAGAGCTTTAACTTGTGTTTATGGATGTCACAGTGTTTACAGACAATGATTTCTGGAAGTGTTCCTGAGCCCATGCAGTTATTTCCATAACAGAATCATGATTTTTTTTAATCCACTGCTCACTGAGGATCTAAAGATCACAGATTGATCCAATATTGTCCCTTGCACATTCTGGTGATATTATAACATTTTAATTTAATCTCAATTTTAAAGAACATTTTTCTGAAATTGTTCCACAACTCATTACATTCTGTTGTTATTTACATTTTACACAGCAAACCAACTTCTTTGGAGTTCGGGTTGTGAGAGGCCAATGTATGAGCATGTAGCGTTTTGAGGTTTTCAGTTATACTAAACCAATAAATCTCAGCTTAAGCCTTCACAGTGGGACTTCACAAACCACCGCGTTATGGTTGCCATATCCATCTTTATTTGAAGTCTGTATACTAAACATGTAACGACCAGTCACAAGAAGAAAAAATGTGTACTCCTTGACTACCTAGCCAGTGGTTTTTTCCTTAGTGACTGGTGGTTGCCAGATGGTCTCTAGGCTTGTTTGCTTGAGGCCTTCTTCACTTGACCCTAGACTGGCACCATGATTATGACAAACGTGGACAAATTTAAAATGTAATTTAATTGTCATATAAACTCATCTCATTTTAATTTTTTTTTTCATGACATCTGATGTGTATATACCCTACTGCGAATGTAGTGTAGTTTGGTAATCCCAAGTCACCAGAGTTTATCACTGAAGGAACATGCAAATCATGCAAAATATATCAAAACTCTCAAATTCATGTTGTAATAATCCCCTTTTAAATGTTTAAAACTATAGTGAGCCACAAACTATGGTGTGGATTTGCATTTCAGGCCTGAAGAAACTGGTAAAAAAAAAAATAATGGAGGGAAAAATCTGCAAACAGGTAACATTTTTTTTGTCAATTACTGACTTCCAAAGTAAAAAAAAAATGTTATGTATAACTCAGGTTTTTAAATGCCTTTCGGAAAGAAGGTAGTGCTTCACTTTCCAGAGGAAAACTAGTTCCAGCCTGGATGTTGCTTTGTTATTCCAGGTTGTAGCAAGAAAACCGATTTATTCCTGCAATACCACAAACCCCAGTGTTTCCATGTGTCTCCCAGACAAAATGCTTTGCAGTTTGTACAGTGTTTCATTCTGTAAGGATTTTAGTCATTTCTCACACTTTGAATTGATGCATCTCTTGCTCTCTTTTGCCTAATCTGCTCTGTCTCTCCCTGTTGCTCTCTTGCAAAAACACATACACGCCCTCACAGGAAACACAGGGTTATTGCAAAATTTTAAGTGGATGCACATAAGCTGAATACTGCGCGCTCAGCGAGCACATCACTCGGATTTAATAGTCACTCATCTCCACCACTTTAAAGCGGCTAAATTTGTCACTGCTCGATCTCCTGTGTGCACACACTGAAGTGCCAGGAGAGTGTTTAAGATATGAACAACAGCAGATTTCACAGAGAAGCTAATCCTGCTCATTTTGGCATCGGTATGATTACTGTGTGCATCCTTTTTCTTCTTTTTTTAAACTGTTGTGGCTGCACATAACTGTCAAAATGGATTTTCAAGTTCCAAACAAGGTAAAAACACACAGTGAAGTCGCAAGTGGTGGACAGAAAAACAAAACAACAAAACACTCAGCACTGCTCGGATGAAAAATGATATTAATATATTTGTACACCTAGAGAGCATTTTCTGATTTGCCGTTTACGTCCCTCCCGTGGTTTCTGCATCGTTGAGCTCTCTGCCTGAGTGCTGAATGTGCATATCTGCCTCAGCACAACCACTACATCTGGCCTCTTTTCCCCTTTCCTCCTTAGTTACACAAACGCTGAGCTGCTTCCCAAAGCATCAGTGTTCGTCTCATAATCTTGTCATAATCCACCACAGAGAAGACAACGAAACAGAAAGAGAAGGAGACACAGTGGCACAGCAGCTACAGCACAATGTTCACATGGAAAACTGAAAGTATATAGAAGTATGTATTTCAAAAAGGAAAAAACAAAACAAAAAAGGGGGGTGTAGATTAAGAAAAGTGCCACTTTGACAGATATAAAAACCCAGCTGGAAATGTTTCATAATTTATGATACAGCTCGGAAAGATAGTAATGTCACCAAGCAACAACAAAAGGGTGAGCACACTGTTCAGCAGCTTAATTTATGAAGCAAACTTACATACAAAACTAATGATGTGCGCAAATCAGTAAGATCAGCGGCATAGGATGTGCACGAGTGGAAATGTGTGTGAGAAACCTAAGAAATGCAAATTTGACGCATGACATAAGCAATTATGATGAGCCCTGATCAATCCCCCAAGGGACCTGCAATTACTGCTGTGGTCTATTTTGGCATCTAATGATACGAAGTACTGAACTAAGTATAAATTTAGAGGTGATCGTGCTTTTGCTGTAGCTGCTCCAAAGTTGTGGAATGATCTGCCCTTACACGTTAGGCAGGGCTCATCTCTTTCTGAGTTTAAAACTCTTCTTAAAACATATTTATTCGCTGAAGCCTTTGGCACTCTTTAAGGGGTTGACTCAATTTTTTTTAACATGTTTTATTTTATTTTATTTGGCTTATGCTTATCTTATTTTATAATATTTTATTTTATTTTACTATGCTTATGCTATTTGTATATGTACAGCACTTTGTGAACCTTGGTTTCATGTTAAAGTGCTTTATAAATAAAGCTGGTATGGTATGGTAAGTAAATACAGGGTCATTGTTACCGTTACCAGTACTGATACTTTTAACCTATAACGGCAGCTTATGTAGGAGAGACCAGCGTGTCATGATTCATGACATCACCACCATCAATTTGCAATTGTGCTTTTTACTTAACAATAACGATTTAACACAATAAAAACCACGCCTTTCAGTTTTTCATGTATTTTGAAACTTGGTATTTTGGATAACTTTAGTGTAGATGTGGCTGTCTCTAAAGCACCTTGGGTCAGCTTCTGTTGTTTAAATGTGTTATAGGCTAAAAATAAAATAGACGTGACAATTAACACAAAAATGTTAAGGTATTTTTCATAGTGTACATTTCCTAAAATAAAATAAAATAAAATAAAAATAAATCAGTGAGTTATATACTGAACTTAGATGCTAGAAACCAGGCATTGATCCTATTATTGATACCATTACCAGCATTTGTATCAATATTATCAATATATGGAGCGATCCACCCACCTCTACATACAAATACACAGTATGCAGAAGAAAAGGTTGCGAGTTCAGGCAGGGGTCGTCTCAGCAAATACTACCCTTTTCCATTTAGGCTTCCCACTCCTCGGCACTCACAGCACCGTCGACCAAAAGAAGAATCTGGTGTGCTCTGAGTCTGTATAAATATGCATCACTAGTTAGTGCAGGCGCTCCTGTGGTGATGAAATATAGCCGATTCTCTCGGGTTCCTCTCTTTAACATGCAGGGCACGCCATTAAAGGATGGGAGTGACACTGCATACTGCATGTATATCTGTGCTAAAGACAGTTTTAACTGGATTCGTTCCCTGCATGTGATCAGAAAATTAAAACATGCAATATTTGGAAGCTTTTCTCTACTAAAAAGAGGCTTTAGTTTCTGTCGTCACCGCTGTGAAAAAGTAGCACTTTTTGGTAACTTTCAGAGGGTTCAGTGATGTTTTGACACTGTAAACACTAATGAGAAGAACCATTGGAGCCTACGCCTTATTAATCCGATATTCTCCTGAGCTGAGACGCTCCACTGTACATGTGATTTGCCACCAATTTAGGAAGGAGCAGCATTTTCAATGCCAACAGTTTCTTAAGATGTCTACAAAGTGTGGCTCAAAGAAAGGAGTCGGGTTCACTTTTCCAGAGCTCGCGATAAGCAGCTCTCATTGTTAAACACCATTACACTGTGGGACAGAGTTTACATGACAGTTGTGAAATGAAGAGTGTGTGTACGTTTGTAGAATAGCGCGTCTCCGTGTCCGCCACCACCGTGATATCAGGTGCTGCTTTCTACACATGCCCCTGGATAATATGTCTTAATGTCTGTAAGAGTCACACATGTGGCCTGTGCTACATTAGCTGGCCACGTAAGACACGTAATCTTCTTATAAAGGTCCTGGGTGATTTCTGCATGAGTCTGCAGAGCTGTCCGTTCTAACTTGTATCTTTCTCAGATTGATGCAGAGAAGTGAAGGTAAATCATTCAAAAAAAACACTGGTAAAAATTAAAAAAATTATGTGTGATCATGTAAACATTTGTGGTAACACAGTGCATCTGTGATTCCTCACCCACTGTGACATTCAGTGGGGAAAATAACACCACTCCACAGGCTTCACCTTTGACCTTTGTTAGCCACCAAAAATCAGTCCCGTGACTTATATAGCCTTCATTTCAAATGTGAACGTTAGGCTGTCAATAGACTAATTACTTATTTGATTAGTAGTTGCAGCTTTGGCGTTCAATTCTTGATAGCACTTTTTCTTAATTCTGAGATATTTATTCATATGCAAAGGGGAAACAATCTTTAGTCATCCTTCTTATTTAGCTGGAATAATAGGAATTAGGCACAGTGTTCTTCTTCGGAATGCCTTTTGGATGATCCCGCTCTTCTTCAGTTATGTTGAAATCAGGGCTCTGCTGAGGCCGATTCATGACTGATAGTATTCGATTTTGTGTTTTAATGTCCAGGTATGCTTTTACTGCATTGGCAGTGAATTTGGGATATTGTCATGATAAAAAATGAAGCTCTTGCCAATCAGACACTTTCCAGATGGTATTAAAACTGATGGTACCTTTCTGCATTCATAGGTCCATCAATTTTTAAACATCTGCAACACTACTGGCTGACAACTCACTGTTGTACCTCCTGTGTTCATGCTATGAAAAAACTATTTGAAAAAAACTACTATCATCACTCCATAAGACCCGTTGCCACAGACTTTCAGTTGAGTTCTTGTGTAATGGGGCGTACCTCAGCCCTGTTTTCCTTCCTTAAGAATGGCTTCTTGACAGCCGCCCTTAAACTGAAATCATGTCTGATGAAGCTTCAGTGAACGCTAGATGGATCCACTGCCAGATGCAACTCTCAGATCCTTCATCAGGTCTTCCCTGGATTTTTTCCCCGTTTCTTTCAGATGCTGTTCATGTGCTGTAGATAGTTTTTCAGCTTTGCCACATCTTCTTTTGTGCTCTTGTTCTGTTTCACCAAAATGTTTAACGACACACTGCACACATTGGAAAGATATGCCAAGTATTAACTCTTTGGAATCACCTTTTTGGTGCAAAATTACAATTAAAATTAAAATTATGCGTAGACACAATACTGGTTCATACCTGGTTAGGTGCCTTTTTTATGCTTGAATGATTCATAGGTCAGTGTCAAGTGGGTAAACAAACAAAAACATTCTTCAGAAAACAGTCAGGTACAAGTACGGGACTGAAAATGAGTGAAAAGGTAGCCAATGTCCAAAGAAAAACTCTGAAAGACCTTCAGAAAGGATGGAGAACTGTTCCTTAAGACCACTTTAGAAACCTACAAGAGTGTCTGGGTCTTTGAAAGGAAAATATAAAGAAATGAGGGGTGACTCAAGACGTTTACACAGTATTAGTATGTCTAGAAAACTAAAACTGCACATGTAAACCAAAGACAGTAAATATGAACACTGCAGTGATATCTTAAAACAGGACTTGCAAATGCAAAAATGCAACCTAACGTGACCTTTATAGCACAGTCTCTTAAGATCAGTTTGTATAAACCACTTATTTTGTCCCTCTTCTTGCTACCAAACATATAGCCAGAGGCAAGATCAGAGATGCTGAACACATATTAGAAATCAGAGGCTTCCTCCTAGTTGTGGATCGGCAATTATGTCAAATGCTTTCTGCACCACAATTCTGATGTCATTTCGGTCAAAGCTGTCCTCCACAGACGTGTACTTGAAGAGACATGCTCAGCATCATTAAACAGCGCTCAGCTCTCTCCTCTCCAAGCTCACGAGTAGCGGCCATGTGAATATGCAGAACTTACACGTTTTTTGATGTGAGAGGGAAGTGAAAAAGCCCACGAGATGTGCTGGCAACAGTTCCCCACACAGGAACGTCTAACTTGGTAAAAATGTTGAGCTTATGTGCCTTTGAACTCTCCGAGTTGTTTACGTGCGCCGAAACGCGTTAATGAATGATAGCAGTATTACCTGCAGTCTACAGTCAGAGTGGCTCATCTCCTAATAGAAACCTGTTTTGAAATTGAATTTTGAGCATCAAAGTGGCTGATACCAATAATGGATTCAGAACTGTCACCCCCATGTAAGAGCAAATTCCGAGTTCAGATATTTAATCCCCATCTGTCATACTTCAAGTTGGTGAGTCGTGTGTGCTACCTGCCATTGTGCAGCGCCACAAAGATATGTGGCTCTGACCCACTTTCATCTGCCCTGCGAGACGGGTTCAGACACTTTCTCACAAACAGTCCTAATTGGAGGCAGCCTTGTCACTGGTGCTGCCTGTAGCTCCGGCTTTTCGAAAGTATTCCTGCGTGCAGCTTTGGATTTTGAAATGTCATGTTTGAGCTCTCATAGGTCTGCTCTAACAAGCAATGTTTACCCCGACTGTAAAAAGACGAGAGGATCCCGATTTCCCCTCCATATCTCAGCCGATGCAAGAGTTTCTTCTCTTCTGTCTGCCAGTTGCATCTTCAAAGTTTCTCCTTAAGCTTGTTTTCTTGCTTGGAAACTTTCTACTGAAAGCAGCCGTTTCAAAGTGACTCACCTTGCTTTCCCGGGTCCATTTTGTGCTGTGCCTTTCTAGCTCCTGCCGCATTGTGTTGTGATACTCGCAGCACAGCTGGGGAACTTTTTCAGCTACCAAAACATTACTGACGAGGTTCACACTGAGACCTGTCTTGCAAAGAGGGAAAAGTTTCTCCAACAACACTCACAATGCAGATGCAGTGATTTATTGGTTTAAAGTGTGCTTTTGTTGTTCTCTGCAGCTGCTGTGCCTCCGCTGCTGCTGCTGCTGCTGCGACTGTCTCTTATGCCTTTTTTCTCCACCTACACAGCTGAAAACGACATGTGCTTGAATGATTTTGGGTATGAAGTTTCCAGCCGATGTACAACTAGAAGAGGCACAGTGCAGTGAAGTAGGTGCACTGATAAAATAAATCAAAACACAGAACCACCTGGAGTGCACTGCGCAACAACAAAGTGTATTATATAAGAGAAGCTCTTTAATTTATACACTATTTATACAAGATTTCACTCTCTTTCTCTGCTGCTTTTGCCTTATTAAGGATGCCGAAACCAATTCATCTTTAACCCCCAACTTGAGAACACACATAAGCTCATAGCTACTTGTTCTCTTCACCATAACAGAGACCGTTTACCAGATTTTAGTGAGCACCGTCCGTTATCTGTAAATTAATTACCTGTGTGTGACCCCCGCGTGTGTGAGTTCCCAAGTGGAAGAATTTGAATGAGAGCCACAATCCTCCGACTGGTTTCATGAGGTGTTGAAGAGGTGGCCTGAGGCAGATTATCAAAGGGCCATCTGAGGCTTTTATGTTCATCCGACGGCTTGACACTCCCGCTGAGGTTTGTTTTACTAAAGTCTTTGACTCAAAGGAAGAAAAGAGAAACCCACATTGCTCAGTGCTGGTCTGTTGTACTCCTCACTAGGTGGCACACTGATCAAAGTTATGCAAAAGTCAGCGGAGGGCCTTTTACCCGTTTTTTTTCCCACAGCATAGCGAGCTTTCTGTATAATTAAACTAAGCACCATATTTTCATTATGCATCAGTGGTGAGATCAGAGATAACCTTTTTTTCTAATATGTGCTTAATGCATAGTCTAATATGTGCAGATTAAAGGCAAAAAAAATGGCTTTAATGAATCATTTGACATTTGAGGCTTTTTAGTTTGGGATTTGTATCGCCGGGATAACTTCATGACCTCGTTTGAGCGTCTCATGAGTGTTTTTAAACACTTCACTTTTACAAGAAGAATAAGGAAAAAAGAAAATGCTCACAGGTCACTGTCAGTGAGACAGCTGAGGCAGGTTTTCGTCCTACTTTTTGCAGCATGCATCAAAGCCGCCAGGTGGTGGCAATGTTGCTGTGGGCAAAAAGAAATCCCTCCTGCAGTTTCGGCTTCCACACTAGAGCCTTGTCCTCAAATGTAGAAGCAGTTATCACAGTGGCATTCAGATTTCTTAAAGAGTTGGAGAGGTTTTTATTTTTTCTTTACCTCACCTGACTATTCCTGAGTGCACAGCTGCTTCGGAAGATACTCTGGCAAATGATCGGGACTGAAGCCTTTACAATATCCCAAGTTTTCAGACGTGTTTGATCTGTTAGCCAGTTGCTGGTCTTTTCAGATATGCAAATCGGGCATTGTATCATAATCTAAAGGGTTTAAGATTTCTGTGAGAAGCCGTCTGAACTAATCTTCCCAGTTTAGCCCAGCATGACATCTCTGTATCTCCAGTTTTCGATTTATTTTCAGGTTTGGGTCTTCATTTCTCTTGTAAGGAATCTCTCGAGGCCAGTTTACTCTGCATGATTCTCAGCCTTTAAATTTTATTGAGTCTTATGTGGTTTTGGAGCCAGCTTTAGAAGTCTGAGAAAATTACCTTAATGCTGACATTTTATGCCTTAATTAAAGAGAGGAGAACGACGATTGAATGACACACACAGCAAAAAAAAAAAAGGTTGGAATCAGGACTCATATTATGGTTCCCGGTCTGAAATGTCATTTTTGCTCTTGCTTCTGCTTACACTATTTTGATATTGCTGGATTTTTTCCTCAGTCTGTTTTGCTAAAAATGCTCTTTTCTGACAGCATTATTGCAATAAGATTATTGTATGAATTCATCGAAACAACTGAGGACATTTTTCCCAACTAATGCTACATTAAGACATTGCTGCATTGTTTCATTGACCTAATACCTTTAGCCAAATACTCTGCTTTAACATGTATGGAGAATAGGGTTCAGCCTCTTATTTCTCATAAGCTACTGTAGGCGGTCTTAAGAGGTGATTACAGTATTCACTTCCTTGCAGTGTTTGGCATTTTGTACTCTGATGGTCATTTGATTCATGTGTGCCTGTCTTGGAGTTAATGAGTATGCCCTGCTAAGAATAAATTGAAGGACATCTGTAAACAGACTCTGGAAGCAGCTGAATGCTTAATTTGACCAACAAAACTACTCTAAGTTATAAAAATACCAGTTTCTAGTTTCCAGGGAAGGATCTGTGCTTCTTAGTGCAGTGTGGGGAATCTACAGGGAACGCTGGAAACCTTTCTACCCTCAAGGCTTCATTGTGAAGATGTTTTCCTTCAGGCTGCCCTTGAGATCTTTACTGTCTTACCTGTACCAGTTTTCACTTGTTTAATAATCGGAATAGCAGAGAGAAAAATTAAGAACCTATTTGAGTGAGGATGTGTTTATTTCATTAGCAGCCCCATTAGCAGTTTGCAGATTTGTACATGATTGAATTATGGGAGCATTGGGAATTAACACTTGCATCTCTGCACACATCTCTAAGCTTAATATTTACAGGTTGTGATGTGTGTTTCCTTTATTTAGAGAAAGCTGATGTAGCGAGTCATTTATGACTAAATGCTTGCAAAACTAATTGCAGGACATTCCCATCGGCCCCAGCTGTCCTTTGTCCGTTAAATACTTATACAGTTAGGGTCATAGGGCCTCTGGAGCCTACAGTATCCCTGCTAACAGTGGACAAAGGGCTGGGCACACTCTGGAGAGGTTGTCGAGGTGCATCACACGGCTCACACAGAAACAGGCAGACACTCACGCTCACATGTACACCTGCAGCCCTTTTTAGGATTCATCAATTAATAGTACCGCTCTCTCTCCACCACAACAATCTGGTACAATGCCCACATTACTGTTGACAACTTTCCATCTCATTTTCTACTTATTTTCCAATCTCGATACTCCTTCTCGTGGGGCGGCAACTCTTCTCTCAGCCAAGAGACAGACATCTACTGCAAATCGTACACTCAAATCCTTATCCTGACTGTGTGTGCACACTCAGCTTAAATACACATCGGTGCACCTTGAAGGTCATGTTGGTGAAATGAACAGAACCATTTTATCTTGAAAAAGGCAGAGAAACCAGAGTTTTCAAACACAGACAACTTTATAACGAGTAATCTCCCTTTTTGAAAACGGGAGCCAGCATCACAGTCAGCCTCTAGTGTCTGTACTGCCTTCAGGAACGCTGCCTGGGTAGTGGGCACGTCTTCAGACTTTGCTTCTTCCACCAACAACCTGATGGTCAGGTTCATTAGCTTCTCAAACTGCCTGATGATTCACCGCCTGAGATTATACAAACTCTGAGCCTACAGCATTCTTCCCTGGCTGTGCAACGAGTAAACCAAGTACTGTTTTCCCATCTTGAGTCACAGCTTGCTATGAATACCTTGAGGCAAATTTAAAGTTCCTCTCCAAAGCCTCCTCAAACTCCAAGAGCTGAAGCGAGTTAAAGACCTCATGGGCACGAAACTCAGTCACGTCTCCTGTGCCTCTTTACCCCATGAAGAGGACAGGCCGTTGATTTCTCCCTGCCAGCCCACCCCACTCCGAGCTATGGAAGCTTGCTTCAGCCATGGATTTTTTGTTTTTTTTAGCCATCCATAAGTCAAATTTTCAGGTTATTATATTAGAATTTTGAGTTAGGTATCTCAAATATTTGACTTCCTGATACAAACGTCCAAGGAAATAACTTAAAAATTGGGAAAATAATTATGATTTACTAAGTTACTAAATTCTGAAAAAATAACTCAAGATTTTAACTTATGTATGCCAGTTTGTTTTTGTTTTGTTTTTTCATCCGTGGAAACAAGCTTCAATAGGCTACTGAGCAGTCTTCTCCAGATCTCTTGTTTCTCCTGAGAGATGTTGTGTTCCTGAGCTTTCTCCTGTTGCTCGTTCCCTGTGGATTCCAAGTCAAGACCTAATTTCATTAGTATACTTTCCAAGATCGTGGCTCCTAAAACTCCACTTTCTTCTCAGGATAATTGTGGCTATTTGTTTCTACTTTGTTCTTGTTCCTCTTTGGTGATATTCTCTAGCTGCTGGATACTGGATCTTGTGCAGGCGGCTGTTGATGAATGTATCCATCTTTCAGAATCATAGAGGGGTATAGATTTCACATTGGTGACTGTAGCCCAGGACCTAAAGCAGGTCAACTAATAATCAACATTTTGGTGTTTTGATTCCTGGCTGCTACATTTGCATGTCAAAGTATACTTTGCAAGATACTGAACCCCAAGTTGCTCTTTAATGCCTTCATCTGAATGTGTTAGATAGAAAGCACTTTGAGTGCTCTGAGTGCTCTAGTAGAGTAGAACAGTGCTGTATAACAATCAGTCTATTTACCAAATATCCTCAGCTCCAAAAATTTTTCAGGATCAGGGAAACAGTTTGCTATTTGCCTGTTCTGCCCATCAGAAGTTAACTGGTGTCCATGATTCTCCCTAAACAGGTAAAAAGGATATGCTCCTGCTGTGATTTGGCTACAGCCTTCCTGTTGTTGATGTTGATCATCTACTTTTTAACCATTTTAACTGTGAAAAAGTAAACAAATCAAAGAACTGCCACTCCTTCTCTTGTTATTAGATCATACACTATATTAATTTTATTAGATGTTTATGCTATTAGTGTCAAACACTAAAGGCCTTTCATCGTGAGACTTATTAGCAATACAAATACTATTCAGATCTTCTTTTTTCCACATATATACGTTTGTTCATCAACCACCAGTTATGATGCATTTGAACTACAGTAAAACAGGATACAGCATATCAACAATAGACAAGGCGATATTTTTTTCTGGAGCTTATTAAATTTACTCTTTATCTTCATCCAGATCTGATTGCATTAGATGCAGCTCACTATCGAAATGAGCCAAACGTGACTGCTGCGCTGCAGGAACTGTGGAGACGAGAGTGAGATGCAGAAATGAGGGACGTGATGTGGACAGGGAAGAGACAGCTGGCATTCTGCCTGATCCAGCAGTTTTTCCTCATTATTTAGGGTTTCAGTTCTCTGGGAATTTAACAAAAACAACAACAACAACAACTAATAATAATAATAATAGTACTAAAACCAATGATAATAAAATACAGAACCATTGTGATTTCCCTGGTGACGCTCCATAGCAAATCTACCATTTTCACAAATTTGCCCAAAATGACGGACACTTGCCCTAAAACTGAAAATAAACTAGTGTAAATTAATTCTCTGCCCAGCATAAAAAATTTGAGATCACTAACTCTGGATTACATGCTTTTTATTGACATTGAAGTATTAAATGTAATATATGGTTCCTTGATTCAAAGGCTTCAAATTGGGCTTTCGCCTCATCAGCGATATCAAAGGTTTGCCAGTGTTTCTCTGTGTTGATTCAATGTTAGCGGCTCATTGGTGTGTCAAAGGCTTGCCCAAAAAGCAAATGATGTCAGCACGTGGACCAATGAGCACAGGCCTACCAGACAATCTGCAGTGACTGCACGAGTCAAATATTTTTTTTCTGCATAGGGCCAAGTAGGTTTGGATAGCTTTTTTTTTTACAAAGTCATCATTTTAAAACTGTATTTAAAAACATTAAAAAATGTTGCATTTTGTATTTATTATGGTTATCCTTGTCTATTATCAAAATTTGCTTAATGATCTAGAGGGAAAATACTTTTTCACAGCACCATCAATAGAAATGTTTGCCAGTCGACAAAACAAAAGATTATTTCTTCATAAATATTTCAAATCAAGGTGCTAATCAATGCCAAGCCTCAAAAAAGCTGTTTTGAGGAAGAATGACTGATTGTGTACTGAAACAAAAAACAAGGAAACAACTGAATCAAATGAAAAAAGCTCATGATGAAGGCGTCACAATGTAGCAGGAAAATCATCTTTAACATAAGGGCAAAGCAGCCAAAGTGCTTTTCAGGGTGAAGAGATGCCACATCTTTGACTGGATGAGTCAATCATTTCATCTCAGGCCAACTGAGCTGCGTCCTACTAGCTGAAAAAAAGAGCAAAGGCAGAAAAACATCATGACATCAAAGAGCTGAAGTGTCTGAAGGTAAAAGGATTTTCTGTAAAATATTAAATATGATGCTCTTGTTTGAATTCATGTGTATCTAGTGACGAATTACTTTCAAACACAAAGGTTTGGATGTTAAAATGTGTTACATGTTAAAAGGATTAAATGTCCTGCACAGTTCTCAATCCACTCAAGTTAATACTCAGACTTTGGAATTAAAATGATATGGTTAATTTTCCGTTTAGCCTAAATAAACATCTGGTGTGTTGGTCTAGTCGAGTTATAATATAGATAAGCAGGTATCTGTAAAGGAGAGATGATATGACAGTTTACATGGTGCATTTAGTACCTATTACCCACATTAAAAGGCTGATCTCAGATGGTATCCAGCTGCTGGCTGTGAGCACAGCTGCAGTTGCTCCTCCTGCAGTAATGAGAGAAACTGTGGATGAATGAATATAATGTACCTGTTGGTGATGTGCAGGTGTAAATTTCAGTGGGGATGCATGGGACATGTGTCCCTTCCAAAACTCCTTATGTGAGCAAAAACAGGTAACACGCGGACATTCAAGCAGGTCAGTTTCCTCAAACAAAACACACAAAAGTAGTCTTAGCCCTCTCGCTCCGACACTTGGAACCAATGAAACACGACAGAGGATAGAAAAGTAATTTGTGCCTGTATATCCGTGTTTACTGAGGGATGATGTTAAATGATTCGTAATCAATCCAGAATGCCTGAGAGTCTCACTGCATCATATTTCAATTTATGTTTTTCTGCTGCCCTGTGGATGATTTTTGTGATTCCCTGTATGAATGAAGCTGATGAATGAAGCTCTGGGAAGTGTTTCCTTTTAAGAGAACAGTATTGTAAGTACAGTAAGTGTGCAGGCTTTTGTTATTTGGCCTGTTAAAACATTAATATACCTGACATTTTTTATTTATGTGGATATAGTACATGATTTAATTGTTTAGTACATTTGTTTAAATATTTAGGAAAAAGTTTATTTTGTTCCCATTTTTTGTACTTATTCAGGAACATGTAAATGTAGTTAAATTTGTATAACCTGTTAGTGTAATGTACATAACAAAGTCATAATAGAATAACTTGATTTTTATAAACCCCAATGTATTGTTCCCTATATGCCTCTGTGTCACCAATACAAACAATGACAGTAAGAAAAATAGCTTTAACACCACTTTTAAACAGCTCTGCACAGCATCATTATTACTTTGAAGGTGAGGTCTAAGGTCAAATTTGACACATTTTAAATATTTATACAGTACTGTCTAAGACTATTTGTCAATTTTCAACCAGTAGTCATGAAGCTGACCTTGAAGACCTTGGTGGATCTAAAACTAAGTAACAAGACCCTACTTCACACCCCTACAAAGCTTGATCAGCATTCATTCAAACTTTTTGAGCTGTTGTGTGAGAACGTGAATGACACTCATACATGCATGCAAATGCATTCACCAGAATGCAACAAATGAATGCAAGAAATCAAAATGTGTTGAGGGAGGACCCTCAGACCTCCTATATCATGTGTGGACATGTATAGTTTGGTCCTTGGATGCTTCTCTCAGTGATGTGTCACCAACATACTGTAGATTCAATAGCTCAGCCAGCTTAATCCTGAAGGTATACGCTAACACTGCATACTGTCAGCATTAAATTAATAAAAAAGAAACATGTTACAGCCACGACTGTCACATCTAAAATCACTCCAGCTTTGCATTCAGTCACAGATGCAGCGTGTCCTGGCAGGGGTCAGTGAGAAAATTAACAAACCAGGTTCTGTTGTTTCTTTCAAAGTGCGATGGGATAGACTTGCAAGACAGCACAAAGGTTGTCCTCCAAATTTTTTTTGCAAGACTGCACTAACTTTTCACAAATAAATGCTGTTCTCATCAAGCTACACAACCACCTGATTTGAGAGACTTTGTATCCTTATCTTTGTCTTTGGAGTTTTCCTTTGGGGAAAACGTGTCCAGTTTCTCTGGGGTATTATATTGCACAGTCAGCGGGGAAACTGGATAGTAATGCAGTACAGTGAGGCAAGAAAATTACAGGCTAGATACAGACAGGGGTTCAGTTATTTGTATGCAAAGCAAACTTTTGTGCACTATAATTGATCTGTCCAAATTAACAGTTAACGTCACAGTAATATGTTTTTTAAAATTTGCTAGCTCTCATCCTGACTGCAGGAGATACTGCTGTTCCCTGGGTCTGTGTTCAATGCAGGCTTTTGTCCCTCAGCAAGATTGTGTTGTGTATTTATCTGGCGTTGGTGTAATTGAATTGCAGCTGAGCGCGCTCACTTGGGATTGACTTGGATTCCTACAGACTTCCTTTCATCTGATTTGGGCCTTTTGGGATCGAAATGTGACATTTTTTGGAGCTTCCTCAAATTGTCTTGGCAGAGGCTGCCTGACTGGTAACCAGTGGACTCCAAAGCAAGCAGAAGCAAAAGGGTTGTTTTCATACTTTTTCATCACTGTTCCTGGTGGGACAGCTGACTGAACTCATTTGAATACATTTTCCTGTAGATATCTGCATTATAGAAACTCTCTTTTCATATTTTGTGATTTACGGAGAAACAGCATTGGGTCTTTTCCCCAGAGTGGGGGCATCATTTTATGACTGTTTCCTTTTTTTTTCATATGCATATTATATTCTCCTTTCACAAAGACTGTAGCGGCTGACAAAACACCAACATGCCTCATTAGAGTTCATTGTTGATGTTGTTTTTGCTCCCGTGGGTGGCTACAAAGATGGTAATGAGCTGTCCACATCTCACAGTCACCAGCAGCGCTGGGCCACCTGCATGTGAGAGTGTGCGTCACAAAATATACAATATCCTTCTGATTTAAATGATTGTATCTGAATATTTTTCAATCAGAAATAAATAACCCAATCATGCAAATGCACTGAGTTTTCCAAAGTGTTTCATAAAGTTTTTAACCATAAAATACACCAGGGAAGAAAGGAAAGACTGTGTTTCACACATGAGTTTTCTGTTTTTTAAATAGTGCCTTCACTTATTTACATATCATTGCAGACAAACAAGCAAAATGCTGATGTGGACCTGCGTGATATATCTCATTACCTCTGTAGGCCCCTATCACTGGGGGAGTGGGAGAAAGGCATGTGTGATCAATCTTTGCACTCGATTTTTCTCACCCTACAGGCAAAATGTTAATCTTATGACATTTATTAAATGACAGCATATCATCTGCATGTGGAAACAGAAGACATTTAAGAAAATAGAAATTAAAAAATAAAAATGAACCAAAAAATATAAAAAATGAGGAGAAACGGAAAAAATTGGGATTAATAAAATAAACAGCAATTAATACTTGGGAAAAAAAATCCAAAATTTTGATATTACAACCTTTAAGTTAGGACACTGTGTAAAATGTAATTAAAACAGATCCATAATAGAATGTAGAAAACATATCAAATGTTAAAACTAAGATATTTTTCCATTTCATGAAAAATTAATTTGGAATTTGATGGCAGCAACACTTCCCAGCAAAAGGCTGGAAATTAACTGATGCTAAAAAGTAAATAATTACAGGATCTGGAAAAGGCATTCGATTGGGTCCCCCACGAGCTGATTTGGCGATCACTACGAACTCATGGTGCCCCGGAAGCTTATGTGAAATGGACTCCGATGTTCAGCGGGAACATCACCAGTCTTCCTGTTGGCATCCACCAGGGCTCGGCCCTCTCGCCCCTAACCCTCTGTATGGACACCGCGACGGCTGATCTGCAATCACCACATCCATGGAGCCTCCTGTATGCAGATGATGTGTACCTATCAGAAACAGAAAACTGCTTAACCCTGCAAACCCAAACACAAGCATGAAAAGACCGGCTCTCCGAAAGCGGCATGCACCTGAACATCAAGAAGACTGAGTACCTTGAATGTGGCCCCCAGACCAACAGTACCATCACTATCAACGGCAAGCCACTGACTAAAGTTGCCCAATTCAAGTACCTCGGGTCCCTTGTCACCTCGGACTGCGAAACTACCAGGCGGCAGACTCCGTGTCAACACAGCATGGATGAAGTGGCGTCAGGTCAGTGGAGTCTTATGCGACAAGAGAATGCCAATCTATCTTAAGTCGATCGTGTGCCCAGTGGCAGTCTACGGGTCAGAGTGCTGGCCAGCGAAGACCAAACACGAACAAGCCCTTCACACCACGGAGATGAAGATGCTGAGGTGGCCTCTGGGTCTCACACGACTTGACCGATGTTGTCTGTAGCGATAAGAACTCCATCGCAAAGACAGCCCAGCGATTAGATCTGGGTGGAAATAGGCCACGAGGAAGACCAAAAAAGCGCTGGATGGACCGAATCAAAGATGATATGAAGGCTGCGAATGTTACACCAGAAGATGCCCTCGATAGGAAGAAGTGGAGGAAGGCATGCAAAATAGTGGACCCTGAGAGCCAAACCCTCTCGTTTGGCTCTCAGCGAAGGCGGTCGCACTTTTTCTCCTCTCCTCTCCCTTATCTTCCCTGCTTAGCTCCTCATGTCCTTGTCTAGTCTCGTGTTTTTTTGTATTACTTTTCCCTGGAACATTCTCTCACAGTCTGTTCTCTAAAACCTAAAAGAGGAATTATGGATTGGATCAACTGGTCCCTAAATGCATTTGACACCCCTTTCTCAACGAGAAGTCTGGGCTTGGGTGAGCCTGAGTGCTGAAGATATCTACCTATTCGGAACCATGGTAACAGGGTTTTGGCGGATCAGAGCTGGCTTGGCCCTGACTTATCGAAGAATTAAGAAAGCGGAACCGGCTGTTCAAACCCCCACAAAGCTGCCCGCTGGGATTGGAATGATGGGAGAGGTGTGAGTTTCTCAAAATGGGCTCATTGAGTCAGCACGGATAAGATCTTGGAGAGGCTACGGCTGCTGTGAATACTCAGAATAAGATCTCTGATTGCAGACTGGATACATCTCGGAAGGGCTAGCTCGGAATAAGATCTCTGGGCGCAAATTGGATGACATCTTGGGGAGGCACACTGCCGTGAGTTCTCAGAAATCGGCTCCTTGAGCACAAGAAATGACAACATCACAGAACGCAAGTATGGAGAAGCTCTCCAACGGGAGATCGAGAGACCAGTGATGGACTGTAGAACTGCTTTGAAATTCATATGAGCTGTTCGCACTTAAGTAAAAAGCACCATCACTTCATGCGGATACCCCTTTGGCACCAGCGGCGGTCTCTAGGCTGGAGCCGAAAAACAACACCCTGATAACGACTGTGTTTAGTCTGTTCCTTCCCATTCCATGCAAGGCCACCTGGGTTGGCTGGAAGACTGTTTACTTAGCCTGGCAGGGCGAAGGACACTGTCTCAGCTGAACTATGAACACGCACACACATACACCTACACTGATAAGCACACACTCATCCCCCTCCCTTTCTAAATGCCTTCGATGCTTGTTTCCTGCGGGGGAACACGGCAGGTCTGTGTGCCGCGCTGGAATGGTAGTGCTGTGCAGGGCGGCTGCTGTGTTCGCTTCGTATTACTCCTCACCCCCCACCCAATCCTGTGGCTTGTCACGTCTTTCACAAAGCTGTGCTGTGGACATTTATGTGCTTTTTTGTGCAGAGGAGTTTTTTTGTGTCCTGTTCTCGTGCTGTCCTACCATGGAAGCACAGCATGAGTAGAGGTCTCTTTTTTTCCTCTTGTACTTTTCCCATTGTTGTGTACATTTCAGTGTTGTTCTGTAACGCTACCAATCTCCGACTTGTATCCCCATGTAATGTCTGTGTTGTGTGTGTAAGGTCAGGGGGGGGGGGGGGGGGGGGGTCCCATTTCACTTCAGGGCAACCTGCATGTGGCGAATAAAGCTTTGATTGATTGATTGATTGATTGCATCGCGGGATATAAACCGCTAGGAAGAAGGAGGTCTGGAAAACTTGGACCCTGTGTTCTCCAGACTAGAGAGGACACAGCTTGTTATTAGCTCTCAGATCAAAAGACTGCATGTCTCCTGATGATAAGGGTATGTTAATGAATAAAATTGCCAAAACTGCACCCTACACATCTGGAAAGGAACTATCAATACTGAAAGGTATATACAGGTTTCAGAGAAACACATGCTGCCATTCAGGTCTCTTTTTGGGAAATGTCAGTTTTGGCCGGCAGTTATAGGTTACTTCCAATAATATGACGCGAGACTGGAATAAAATATATCCATGGACTGGCACTTGTTACTATCTAAATTAAAACCCTTCTTAACCATACTCCCCTAACCTGGCACACTGGTCTGCTCCAGGAGCTCTTAAGCAGGTAATTGAGCTGCTTTCAATCTTTTGCTCCACATCCTGCAAGAGGCTTAGGTTACTGACAAATAATTAAATGTAAGCAGCTCTAACTTTGACTCTTTTCTGACACAGGTAGGATGGCCAGTTCCCTTGTCTCTTCACCTTTACAAGCTGTCAATTTAATCCTACATTAAATAAACCTAATAAAGAATTCATAAGAACTAATGTGTGTTTTCTTTATTATACTTTTTTTTTTTTTTAAAATTCCCAATCAATTAATTACTAACAATGCAAATGAGGTGATGGAACCCCTGGTCTCCATTACAGGAAAGGTCTTGCATATTTCAACAACACAATGTTGCTGAAATATGCAAGAACCTGCAATAACACAGAGTCTAGATGCTGAACTCGTCTGCCTGCACTCCAGTCCCGTAACCACCTGAAAACATTTGGCCTATCGTGAAATGAAGAATAATGGGACAACATTACTCTCCCCAAAGTCCAAAAGCTGCTCTCCTCAGTTCACAGATGTTAACAGACTGTTGTTAAAAGAAGATGAGATGCTACAGACTGGTAAACATGGCCCTGTTCCTTTTTCCTCCTGTATTGTACATTTTCTCCATTTAAACATTTGATGTGTTTTCTATGATCTGGTGTGAATTTCAAATGGTTTTATGAGATTTGCAAATCATCTCATTTTATTTCTATTTAGATTTGACAGAGCATCCCAACATTTATTTTAATTTACCTACAAAGATAAGTGGAAAAGTGCTAAACAAGGACAAAAATGTGTTCTTTGAGCCCAGACTGTTAATAGAAATTGACATTTCTCAATAAAATCAGATTTTTTTTCATCATTAAGATTCCTCTTCAAACATCTTTTTTGCATTATTTAAATAGTCACAAACGCTCGGCTTCGCCTGGCCATGCTGAATACTTACACTTGCTATTGAATCCAATCAGCAATGTGAAAACAGGGCTTGGCATTGACTGGCTTACATATTCTTGGCAGAGGACTGGGGTGCGCTCTTGTGTATATGCTGCTGCCTTGTCTGGTTTGCTTCAATAAGAATATTAAAGGTGAAAGTGTTAGAGACTTTCAGAGGTACATCTCAGAGCTGAAACACTGTCAGAAGCATTGATCAAGGGTGTCAGCAGCCTGGAGATGAGATTCAGCCGTTTGTAATTTCACAAGGGAGAGGCAATACGTTATTACAAATGGCTGAACAAATCTCAAATTCAATATTTCTTGGTGGGGTTTTTTGTTAATATATTTCTGTTTCTTTATGCCTTTGGCCAAAACCTGTGGCATTTCATAAGATGTGGTATGTTGACGTATTCAGTCTCATCAAAGTTACGTAGAAAACCACCTGTCTTCTCCATCATCTATCACAGTGTGCGCTAGAATGTGCTGAATAAAAATTGAAAGCGGAGTAGAGAGGGGAAGCGGGTGTGTCTACATCCCATTTTGACAGCGTATCATTTTCAGCAGCAGCATGCCATTACCCAGCGTGTTTGGCCATCTTTGGGGCAGAGAGGTACACCTGGTAAATGTTGAATGTGAAATTAGAATCCAGTCATCAACCTCTGCCATAAACATTTTATTTCTCCCCTGCACCCACACATCCCGCTATCATTTGATGTACGCTGCGTTGCCTGCAGGGTTGCTGTGTGCTCGTAAACATGCCTCTCTTTGCTATGCTTCCACGGTTCAAGAGAAGGCTGCAAGGTGTGGCTATAAATCTTTGATAGTTCTGTTGAAAAGTCGACCTTGACTGTCATCAGTCGCTCTGTCAGTCTTGCCCAGATTGACCTCTTAGCCTGCTCAGTGGTGTGTGGATAAGAGAGAAAGCGATGCTCGACTCGGAGTCCCGATGGTTTCACATTTCTACGCAGTGTGTAAAAACTCATTAGCTGATTATTCTGTTGGTTCACTGACAGAAAATTACAATTAGGCCTGAAAGTAGTGATTATTGTGATTATCATGCAATCAAGTGATTAATTGTCTTGTTGATAAAATGTCATAAAATGTAAATCTGATTTTCTGGCAGCTTTTTTGTTTGTCAGTCATGGTCAAATACCAGAACTGAACCGGTTCACTGAAGAACGGTGAGAAGCATAAGAAAAAAAAACAGGAAGAAAATGATGTAGTCTTTGACCATGTAGGTCACAGGTGTCGAACTCCAGGCCTCAAGGGCCGGTGTCCTGCAGGTTTTAGGTGTGTCCTTAATCCAACACAGCTGATTTAAATGGCTAAATGACCTCCTCAACATGTCTTGTATTTCTCCAGAGGCCTGGTAATGAACTAATCATTTGATTCAGGTGTGTTGACCCAGGGTGAGATCTAAAACCTGCAGGACACCGGCCCTCGAGGCCTGGAGTTCGACACCCCTGATGTAGGTTAATCAAGAAATAGAGCTAAATGATGATTTTAGTTAATCAAAGCTTACCATTTTCCTTTTTCCTGATATTCATAAATTTTATATACAAGATTAAGTTGATCAGACAGACTAACAGTCATATTCCTCTAAGCACTGCCCAGCCCATATAGGGTTTTTCATTACCAATATTTGTGATTTAAACATATGTTGGACAATTTCTTTTTTTCAGACACATGAAGGATAAACAGGTTAACATTTGTTATGTGCTTTTATTTATGAGTCAGTAGTTATTGATATAATATAACAATACATGTTAAAATGATCTCATTTATCACAAAAAATATTTTTTGTATACAGCTGCTTGTTCTGTTGAGATCAGCTGCTTGTTGTTTGTCCTGTTCCAAACACTTGCTGCCAACAGGAAATCTGCAGGGTCCCTCTGGTGGACAAACAATGAAACATCAACACTCAAAACATGGTTTAAGGGTGTTTCTTTCAAGGTTGGCTGTGTGGCAGAAATTAGTTGGACCCAAAATGACTCGGAAAAATGAGGAATAAACTGAAAACAGCTTTACAAAATGCAACAAACACAGAGAAGGCAAGGCCGAGGAACTTACCTGGCACTATGGAAGAAACAGAAGCACAGCATAAAGGACAACACAACAAAGAGCAGAAGCAAAAATGACCATAGCACACACGAGATCGGAGAATGTCAAAATAAAATAGGAACCAAACAAACAGAACAGAACACAACCCCCCCCCCCCTCCCCCCCCCAAAACAAAAAACAAAAAACGCAGACTTAACACAAAGACAAGACTATACAGGACAAGACATAAAAAGACACCATCATCATCATCTGAAGAGCATAGACATGGCTACAATTTTAAATAAAATTCTTGGTTTGATCAACGAGTATGAGTCTGTAAAATATGAACAACAGATACATAAATAACTTCTTAATAACAGTCTGAGGAGGAAATCTTGTACAGCAATGGTTCCCCTTTCTAGTGTTCATCTGAAAAAGTAATCTATCACTCAGCTGGCCTTAAATTTACACGGCCGTCTCAGTGAAACGTCAGTGTTCATCACACTTTTCTTTATTACCACCCACAGGGTCTGACCAAAGAGCTCTGTGAAGCAACCGCTGTATTGCCATTGTTTCTAATTGACAAAACCCTGGTGAATGGATTATGTAATGGGCTCTATGTGAGTCTCTGTCTTGGTTATGGATTTAGCCTAATGATGCCCCTTTACTCCAAAAGAGGGATTATTCTGAAGAGAACAGTAGAGCCATGGCCGTATAGATGAAGGAAGTGTCTCAGATCACACACGTCTGATCCAGAAAATCCCACTAGAGAGAGAGAGCATGCAAACAAGCTTGTCGAGACACTCGGGAGATTCTTGACCTACATGAGAGGAGTAGAAAAAACGTTTGTAATGTTTTCATGTGGTATCAATTTTCAACATTTGTTTTAAACTTCTTTTGCAGCCGTCCAGTCTCTGAACAGCCTGAATGACCAGATTGCTCAGTTCATGGTCACTCGACCTTGTAGCCTGACTGATGAGGATGAGGCCTTCATGCCGGGAGAGAGGGATACCTTGAGGAAGTCTATGACTCTGATGAGACACTTGCTCATGGATGCTCAGGTACAATTTCCTTCTTCTCTTAAAGTCAAACACATCCTTAGTGGACACCTGTCCGATCAAAGTCCTCAAAAGAAACTACAATTATCCTTCAGTGCTGTGGAAAGATAACACTGCTGGGACAGATAACTGGTTACAGGTAACAATGAGTCACTTTTCTTTTCACAAACCAAAACAGTCTCATGCGGACGTTTACCTGCTCAGTGTGCTGAGGTTCAGCAGGATTTCAGGTTCCACAGGGCAGACAGATGAATGGCTGAATGAATAAAGTTTTTATTATTGTCATACCCATAGATACACTTTGCGAGGTCTGAGGAATGTGTCCAGCATACTGTTAACTCTATGCTATGAAGATTTAGGGTGGTTTTGATGGTAAAAGGAGGTACAGCCTGGTATCAGCAAGGTGTACCATATCAAAGTGGCCGGGGTCAGAATATTAATATCCATAAAACATTGGCAATAGAATTTCCTTCATAATAACAGAAAACTAAGCATCAAAATTAAGCACCCTTTCCAATTTTTATTATGTGTTCACCAGAACGATTTCAGGGTGTTGCTGAGCTATTTTTCAGAAATTAACATTCTTAAAATATCATAGTTTGTGGAAGAAAATTAAATATTTTTTCTGTATCTATACAGAACCGCTCTCATACTCTAAACTACTCCTGTATAATCCTTACCTTTTCAAACATGTGACCTCAAAAACAAAGTTTCAAGGAAACTGTCAACAGGACATTCTTGTCATGTCGAGTGCTGTGTGGCAGCCAAGATGAAGGACCCAAACGCAGGACTCAGAAACTGAAAGTTACACTTAAAGCACAGCTTTATTGCTGGGGAAAACTCTTTATAGGAAATAGACTTTCACAAAAACAAAACAAAACCTCAATCGCAAAACTCAAAACTAAACTGGGCACTGGAACCTAGAGACTAAGAAACTCGAGCAAAGAAACAAACCAGGACTGGGAGCTAGAATATTCTCAGGAACACGAGAGGAGAAAACACATTACAAAGAGGGTGTACAACTCGACAACAAGCAGGGGAAGACTGAGAACTATAATACACAGGCAGGAATATGAGCAGACGGGGAACAGGTCGAAACACAGCTGGGACAAATCAGACATAATGAGACGAGGGCAGGCAAAACTAGATACACTGACGTTGGATAAGGACTATCAAAATAAAACAGGAAACAAACAGACTGAAACTCAGACTCAGGACATACAAGCATAACACAGCAACTGGGGAGACCTGGGGAACAAGGGTGAGTAGACACGAAACGTGGGATACAGGAAAAGAATAGAGTGGACATAGGAACAGAGATTAAACACAGGCTAAGGTAACTACTAAGGGAGGAAAGACTACAATCACTAGGAACTACAGAAAACCAAAACTATGAACAACAATAGTCAAATAATATAATTACAGAGTCAGAAGCACCAATACTTGGTCACGTGACAATTGTTAAAGTTATGATGTCAGAACCTTTAATGCCTTTCAGCTTCTTGTAGAAGTTTTATTATTTTTTAAATCTAGGCAGAGAATTCTAGTATTAACCTTTCAAGGATTTATCATTAGTTTTATATATAGAAATTAAACATTCATGACCTCTCTGTTTAAAAATTTTTTTTTTTCAAAGATTTTACCTTAGTTTGCAGGTTTAGATTAATATTTTTTTTCCTCTCACTCTTTCATACCTGCATACGTTCTCGTCAAAAAGAAACGCGCCTCTGTTTCCGACATGTTAGTGTGAAATCCGTTCAGGGTGACTGCAGAGCCTTTTCATCCTCGCCCTTGCCCTTAGCACAACCAGGCCGAAGCTGTGAAAACTTTGCCAACCTCAGCAATGCTGTGAACAATGTACAGTCGAACCAGGGAGTGTTTTTTTCTTCTTAATCCTCTTTTTTGGCTTTTTCTTCTTTAGAGTTGCACTAAGTCTTTAGGCTAAAGCGAAATATGCGATGTGGCATAATTTCCTTTTAAAAGTTTCATCCTCTCTCTGCTCCGCTTCAGAGATAATTCATCCATACGATGCTGCTTCCATTCAGCCTTTTATTTATATACTTTTTACATTCTGATAAATCTTGACACAGTGATGGATTTGTGTTATCTATTAGTGCCACTGCAGGATGGATAAGGAGTCCCCCTGCCATTCTCCTGGAGACATACATACATAGTGTCATTGATTAAATGGAAGGTAATTCACTAAAAAGCCATTGCTTTCGCCTCAGCTCGGTGGTATGCAAGCTGGAGTGAAAGATTGTTAGCCTGCAGTCTGTTCTTTTTTTAAACTCATGAATATAGCACTGGGAGGTGATGGATGAGTAGGAAACTCACCTGTGGATGGAGTACCGATTATCTCTCCAAGAAGTTGTACTTGGAAAAAAAAAGTTTGCCGGTAGTTCAATGTTAAGTGGGGCACTCAGACACCAGTCATCATGACAGATTTCTCTGCCTTTTGGCCTTGTTAGTCAGACGCTACACCCACAGCCTTTACATGTTCCCTGTTTTTTTTGTTTTTTTTTTTCTTCAGTGGAGTGTCAAATGGAGGCCCCTGTCAGCTGGAGGCCCCTGTCAGCTGGAGGCCTGTTACTCTAAACTGTCAAGAGGACAAAAAAATATCACCAGGGGGATGCTGGCAGTTGCTACGGCTGTATGTTTGTTTATTTAAAGGTTAGAGCTCGAGCCATACCTCGAAATAGATATTATATACTCACTATGTTTTATTTCAAAATATTCTGTCAAATGACAATTCTACTCCACAATGCAAGACCCCTAAAAAGTATCGAGAAGATGCTGACAGCTGAAAAAATGTGACTGCTGGGTGACACAGCTCCAGAAAAAGAATGAAAAAACAGACCAAAAAGATGACACAGACAACTCAAATCTTAGGAAAAACACATTGTTGCATTGTTGTCTGTTTGTGGTAAAATATAGTGTTACAGTACACTAGGCAGCATTAATAGATTTATGCGTCTCTGTTGAGGCTTGAGAAATATCTGGATTTGAAGCTGATGAAGCTCAACAACTCGTACTTTTTCTAAAGCACCTTTTTGTTAATTAGGAGGGAAAAAAACATTTCAGTGGCAGAGACACTCTGTCATAGCTCTGCTTCACCAGTTAATGCAACAAATGTGTTTCAGCAGTTGCCACACATCCATTTTCTTAACCACACATCCTGTTCACAGTCGCTGGGGAGTTGTAGCCTGTCGTAGCTGTCATAGGGCATGATCACCAGTCTGTCATATAGAGCCAACACAGAGAGACATGCAGCCATTCATTCTCACTTTTGAACCTTTGGCTAATTTACCAGTTAATCTAAACAAGCATGTCTTTGGACTGTGAGGAAATCAGAGTGTCAGGATACAACATGCAAAACTCAACACAAGTGCAGCTGTAGCTAATTAAAGATAAAGGCTACCAAGTCCAAACGTTTTGTAAATTAGTCTTGAGCCACCTCCCATTTCTTTATATTTAACTAGGAAAATGGAAAATACGTGCAGCAATACTTACAAACATCCATAGAAATACAGTATATAAAGCACAATTCTAACAAACTTGAAAAATCAATATTTGATGTGACCTCCTTTTTTTTCTTTCACACAGCCTGATCTCACTTAAGCCGCTTTCTTCTAATTTCTTTTAGTCTTCAGTAATAGTTCTCCTGCCTGCTTGAAGGCTCTTCTTTGGATGTTGGCCGCCTTTTCTTTTGTTCTCTGTCAAGACAATCCCAAGATGTCAGATCTTTGCTGGATTATCAGTTTCTCGAGGACATGACTTTCATAAGCTTTTCATCAGCTGTAGGTTTTTTCTTAGGCCTGCTACTCCTTCTCTCCTTCCCTTGTCTTATTTCCTCTTCCTCCTCCTCTAGATGTTTTTAAGGACACAATGCACAGCATGCTAAATATATGCCAATATTTCAGGTAATAGGTGTTGCAAAAATGCTGTTTTATACCTGTGAAAACATGTTATCTTTGGCTTTATTCATGGATCCAACGCTGGAGTGCCTTGAGTGATTCAGAGGTCACTGTTAATGTGGCTTAGCAAACAGTTTCACCCACTAAAAAGTAATAAAACTACTTGTATTACTATGCAAATATAAATCCAATTGAGCTACAAGCAATCTACTGCAAAATGCAGTTAACCTTGTCTTGTCTAATTCTCTGCAGTTCTCCCAAAATTGTCCCTTCAACCACTGGATCTGATAATGAATTCAGGCTATCCAGCCCCGGTTTCTGTATTTAATGTACTTGATCCGAGCAGCAGGACTGAGTTTGGAGTCTCTCTGTTATCACTCGGGTTACAATTTATGTACAAAATAATATTGGCCAAATTATGCATCACATTTCTTTGTTCTCTGAGCCTCAGAGGTCAGAGTCAAGTGTGATCTCATCCCATGTAGAAAAGCTCTGCTCATCAAGAGGAGTTTACATTCATGGAGCACAGTCTTTCCACTTTCAGACTGAATATGAAATTAGTCCAGCCTATCTCTTTTAACGTCTGGTCTCATGTGTTTTAAGTGCCTGCTGCTGAGTTCAGGCAGGCCCGCGTGCTCTAATGTCCAGTATTTAGTGCTGCCAGTGTTCTGCAGAGACTTTACTGTTGAACTGGAAGAATAAAGGACTCTCCAAGGCTTACTGTCAGTCACGAAACCTTGACGTTTTCTGTTTTATGCAGATCTTCATGTTTTCTGACACCAAATGGTTTCGTTTGTCTGGGAAAGTTGGGCTGAAAATTCAACATTAAGATTTCAAGTCAACGGCCACTAAAAGGCAGAAAATTAATTTAGAGGGGATTTGAATAGTTTCTCTTTGAATGCTGTCCCAGAATTGATTGCCTCATTTGTCATTTGCACAGATGAATTATTTATGTTCTCGTTGCTGTGCTGGGGTGACTAATCAAATGCATTTCAATGGGTGTGGAAGCTGCGAATTGATGTCGTGGAACATTGCACTGCATTAGGTGCTTTGGTAGAGGAGTCAGCAGGGCAACAATAGTGGCCTGATGATGACGTGGCAGAAGAGACAGTGCCCATCATAATTAACAAACGAATGTACAGAAACAACACTTTGTTCATTTAAAGTCCTCTCTTCACCCTCGGACAGCGAATCCGTTCAGAGGAAATACACAAACAGAACAATTCCTCACAAGTCTGTAACTCTGCACAAACAGTGCAGGCTAGCACAAATTCTCGAATGTTTTATGAAACTTAAAGGTCAACGCTGGGAGTTTTTTTCAGGACTATTTTTGCATCACCTTGCAATAACTTTTGCATTTCCTCTGAACCATATGAACAGTTGAGAGAAATGCTTGGCATTACAGAGAGGAGAGATGATGTGATACTTTACACGGTGCATTTATTGCTCATTTCTCATTTTAAAAGGCTAAGCTGTCACAATATCTAGCCACTGGCTGTGATCAAAGCTGCAGCTGCTCTTTCTGGCAGTGCTGGCTGAAGGATAGTGCTTGAAGTTCGGCAGCGTGCTAAACCATGTAAATTTATTGCATACATGTGTCATAGCCAGGATTGTGACAACCAACATGGATCCACGGCCACAGCCACAATCAAACAGACAGCTATGTCATCCTGGAGTTTCAGTCAAAGTCAGAGCTACTGACAACCTCAGCAGTGGTCAGAGCGCTGCCGGGGTGAACTGCTGCTATGGTACAGACTTGAGGATCAACTGAGGGTGTGCACTCTGGCCGCAGAGAGCAGCGAACCAGCTCAGCTTTGCTTTATGCATCAGTGTGAACTCAGAAATGACTTTGGAAAAAACCTACTGTGTGTTTGTACAGATTTTTAAGGCCTTTGAGAGCATAGCTTATAGGTCCGTTTTGGCCAGGATGGTATTTCAGACCAGAGAACTAAGTTCCATTATTGTTATCATCAAATGCAAAACAAATTGTGCCATAAATTCCAGGCAGTCATACACCTCTTTAAAAATACTCATAATTTAAAAAAAAAACTCACACCAATTTATATCACTAGAATTGCCTTCATTTCTGTCTACTTAATCATCTCAGAGTTGTTAAAGTTTTATACAGACTAGGTGGACATTCTGGTCCAGGATAAAACATCTCAACAACTACTGCATTTTAAACCAGAGCGTCCGTGATGCAGTAGCTTATCTGGCTCACACTCTGTCACAGTTACAGGACAGTATCATTAAAAACTGACCAATATTTTATCAGGAATATTTTTGTGAATTGTCGATAAACAGACAAACAGAAACACCACCACAGTATATATTTATATGCTCTTAGACTTGATGAGCTTAAAATTTATAGTTGCCTGTTTCAGCCATTAAACAGGGGGAAATGAGTCTATCACAAAGAGAACTCAAGTTGGGCAATTTGGAGACAAAGTTAAAAACGCATGGCTGAAATGGTTTGGACATGTGCAGGGGACAGATAAACGATGTATTTGACAAAAGATGTTGACAATGAAGCTGCCAGGCAGGACAAGAAGAGGAAAACAACAGAGGAGATTCATGGATGTCGTGACAGAGGAGAAGCAGTGGGTTGGTTGGACACAAGAGGATGCTGGCGATGGGATGAGATGGAGGCAGATGATCTGCTGTGGTGGCACCTAAAGGGAGAAGCTGGAAGAAAAAGAAGAATTGACATAACATTCATGTCTCTAGTATGTCGGAAAAATCCAGAAAACCCATGTACAGTAAAAGCATGCAATTCAATTCAATTCAATTTTATTTATACAGCGGCAAATCACAACAACAGTCGCCTCGAGGAGATTTATATTATAAAGTAGACCTACAATAATACATACAGAGAAAAACCCAACAATTATATGACCCCCTATGAGCAAGCACTTTGGCAAAAGTGGGAAGGAAAAACTCACTTTTAACAGGAAGAAACCTCCAGTGGAACCAGGCTCAGGAAGGGGCGGGGCCATCTGCTGTGACCGGATGGGGTGAGAGAAGGAACACAGGATAAAGACATGCTGTGGAAGAGATCAATAACAAGTATGATTGAGTGCAGAGAGGTCTATTAACACATAGCGAGTGAGAAAGGTGACTGAAGAAGAAATGCTCAATGCATCATGAGAACAAAGTGCACAGAGAAGCCCCAATAGGCAGGTGGATTCAAACCCAGGACCTGCTTGCTGTGAGGCAAAAGTGCAACTCACTGGACCACTGTGCAGCCCAACTCCATCCATCCATCCATCCAACAACTACTTTGTGTTTATATGTTTTAGACTATGATGTTTATATTTCTAATTTTAATTTATAGAAACCTTGTTATACTCAGCAATGCAATATATGTTATTCAGCCCGGTTTATCTTTCCCACGTCTAATTCTCCCGGTCTCAGAGAAGCCTAATATTTTCACAGTGACGGTGGTTTCAAAAGAAAGCCTAGCAACATGTTTGGAGAAATGTAACTGAAGCTATGAGCCAGAAATCACAGCTGATTGCAGCAAAGCAGTTTTTCTTACTAATATGGGTGTTTGAGCTTTTTTTTTAAAAACTCATTATTGACTTGAGAAGGATTAAAGATGTAATATGGGCCCAAACCCAGTAAGTAAAATAGATCATAAGTCTAGATTCATTATCCAGGAGCTGAGGCTTGGTTCAGCTGCCGTTGAGAAAATTGACCAGTTCTGATCTGCTACCTAATGAGCGAATAAAATATTGATATACACGAGATATAAGAAGGGGACCAATAAAAAGAGAGAGTCCAGTGACTGCAGCAAAAGTGTAGCCCCATACTGAAACGAATCTGTGGTTAATGTTGTTTCTATTCAGCCATTTTGACTCCTACTGGCTGCAGGAAAAATGGGTTATCAAGATCTTGTTTGTGTTTGGACACAAAGACACTGTTATTACCTGAACGTGTCGGAGGAAACGACAGCTTTCATCTCTTTCTTTGTGGAGAGATTCCTAATAGGCTTTTGTATGGAAATTAGTCCACCCCTAATCCTTAAACTCGTGGCTCAAGAGGAGTTCACCTTGTAATCAGAAGGTTGCCGGTTTGAGCCCCGGCTTGGACAGTCTCGGTTGTTGTGACCTTGGGCAAGACACTTCACCCGTTGCCTACTGGTGGTGGTCAGAGGGTCCGGTGTTGCAGTGTCCGGTGCCCCAGGGTGGCTGTGGCTACAATGTAGCTTGCCATCACCAGTGTGTGAATGGGTGGATGACTGGTTGTGTAAAGTGCTTTGGGGTCCTTAGGGCCTAGTAAAAGCGCTATACAAATACAGGCCATTTACCTTTACATCTATTTCAGTGTTTGGTCTTGTGTGCTGGTGTGGGCTAGACTTCAAAGTCCTTGGATTGCTTTTTTTCGTAACAGCTGCAGTTTCAGTGGTATTCATCTCTCCCCACATTTCTACCCAACACCAGGGAAACAAAAAAGATTAATGAGTACACAAAACCTGACCACAGTGAAGCCGAGCGCCGAAGAGATTTTAAACCAGGCCCGAGACAGCTGATGATTAGGTGAATTTCGGCGCAGGGATAAAGTGACAGTGTAGATTTAAATTTCCTGACATGGCGTGTTGGATCAGATTGTTTTTCAAATGCCATGAGACAGACACATTCGTTTCTGTGTTTCTCTCAAACCCTATCACATTAATAGACACACATGGTAATCTCTCATCTGTTGAAACAAGTGCTATTTTGGTCTGTAAAGGAGGTAGAATTCGCTTTTGCTGTGGATATTTTGAGATGAAAATATGGCCTCCGACAGATGAAATGATGCATGCCAGAGTGAGACTTCGTCATCCTTCAGCCTTTCTACAAGCCATCTGCTGATGCGGTTCAGGATGTTTTAGTCCGCCTTGTTTGGGGCGCGCATGTTTCTATGGAAACCCCAAGCACCGTCACAAAAGCAGATCCGGATCACTACTCGCATCTTTCTGCGGATCAAAGGTGTTCACCTCAATTTCAGAGGGAGTTTGGGCGATATGAAAGGGCCTCTTTCCCTCTGTCACTCTCCTCTTGAGTGACAGACAGTGTTTGTACTCTCTGCAGCCCTGTCTTTGAGGGGTTGTTTGTGTCTGGCTGATGTGGATAAGTGTCTGGGATTGGCTTACTAATGCAGGAGCGCAGAGACAGATTTGTGTCCTCCTGGTGTCTTTCTCTGCAAAACAAAGGAAGCTTAAAGTTCCTGGAGATTTTTTGAGGCTTCCATCAAGCTTATTCTGTTTTGACTCTTTCACAGAAAACAAAGCTGATCCATTAGTCTATTATCTCATATTCATCCTTAGGTGAGTTTCCTTGTAGTGCCGGAGTAGCCTTCACAGAACCAAAACATGAATAATTCATTGGAAAACAGCAGAAGCAGGCACGAGGGGTGACATTAATGTGACGTGTGGCGGCATTGGTACGCCTATTGTTTTATTTTTCTCAACCTTTCCAACATGTCAACACAGCCTCTTAAACACACTTATTCACTGTCGTCCCCGTTGTCATGTTTACTTTAACCTTCTTAAAAACCCTTCATCAGAGGCAGAATTTCTGTAGCGGTGACAAGTGTGTGGAATCAAAGATCGGATACTTGTTATCAAAGCCAGTGAGTTCCCTGTTGACCTTAGTCAAGATTTAAATGCTCCCTGCCTCCACAGCTTGTGAGGTGATGCAAGAAATATAAATGACTCTCCTTTCTATCTGATTCCCTGCCAGAAGCAATTGCTCTGAGGACTCAGGCCAAGTGGGCATCTAGCCCAGAGCTGCTTCAGACACCTTAAAAAAAACAGTACACCAAAACCCCTTTTTGTTTCTTTGTTTTTACTAATGCAACTTTAGCTGGTGTTTTAAACTATGAAAAAGCCTAGAAAGAAATGGATTGGAATGAGGCATTTAGTGAACAAATGCTGTAGAAATTAAAGATATGTTACTATAATACATGAAATCTCATAAAGTTTCTTTGTCTGCCATCTCCTTCTACACAATCATTAGTTGAGCAACCAAACTGGGCACATAGGTACATCCTGATATAGATGTTTTTTTTAAAATCTATATCAGATATTATAATGTCACCAGGTTGCCTAGTAACCACCAAGCAACTGGCTAAAATGACCGGTTTTAGCATTCATGCACAAACACCAATTTATAAAAACAGTTTAATCTCATTTATATCCATCAAATTTCCATTATATCCCCAAAAGATGAATTATACTCGGTATATTGTAATGTAATCATGTTGCTAAAAATGAGCAAAGGGCTAAAATGACCCATGTCATTGTTTTTTTAAGGCCAACAGGACAAACAGGCCAAACACTACCAGAGCACAGAACACATCTTGAAAGCGGACACTGTTGTTTGTATCTGTTGTATGTGCATGATTATTGGCTAGAAGATAACTGTTAATCTTTTTATTTATTTTTAATTGTTATTGATTTTATTATATGTTTATCCGGAGCACCAGCTCTTCATTTAAAATAAAATTACACAGCATCTTCCTGTATATAAGATTAAATGAGACATTTTTTTTCCTTAATTATTTTCTTTGATTTTAGGAGTTGTCAAAAAAAGAAATAATACAATTGATCCACAGACCCCAAAAATAATACATGAGATTACATCATTTAAATAACAAACCGTCCTCCGTCTGATGATAATCGTGTAAACCATGCAGCGCTCAGCGTTTGCTGCCTACAATCATGTAATCTGGTCATGTAATCTGGAGTAATGCAATTAAACTGAGAGGCTCTTTGGCTGTAATCCTACAATGCAAACCAGGCTCAGGAGAGGCTGGGCGTCATGGATGACCAGACCTCAGCACTGGTAGTCAGGATTCAGTTACCCAGTATTACAAGTGCCTCATTCATCCACACAGAGTGACCCAGCTTTTCCCTGCCTGGCACCCTGCACCACATCAAAAGTCCCACATTAAATCATAGCTACTGTAAGACGATACTGGGTTTTCTGTAATGGTCTCATAAATGCTACTGACCTCAGCTTACTGCCTTGGAGCGCTAACTCTAGTTATTCTATGAAGGCAAAATTTATTTAAGATGCTCAAGTGGTGCATAACTCAAGGCCAGACCTTTCAACTAAGTGGAAATCAGTAAATAAAAATAAAAATATAAGAATATTTCTAGTTTTATTACCTAGAAAATTGGTGAAAAGTTATTTTTTATATTTATATAGACTTGAGCAAGTGTAACTTATGCCTTTTTGTTTCTATTATTTTAAACGTATACTACATGTGCACCAAATTTTAAGGATGGTAAGCTTACTATTTAACAGCTGCTTCTACAAGTAATGATCCTGACTTGTTAATGTGTTTTCAAATTATCGACGTGCAAAATGTACAAATCCAATTCAAGAAAAGTTGGGACTCTGTGTAAAATGTCAATTTGAAAAAAGTACAAGCTTAATTTAATATGCAAGGCTTTCCAGGCTTTTTAACAGAGTGCTGATAACAAGCTGAATGGTACCAGTCCTCAGAAATGACGTTTCCAAAATGAATTTGAGATTTGATCTGTCTAACCACAGAACAGTTTTCAAATTTGCCTCAGTACTTTTTAGATGAGCCGGTGTCTTCTTTAGATGTTAGACATTTAAGCTGTATTTGTGCATTTCTGGAATGACAGAATCCTGACTGTTTTTAATGCTGTGCCACCTGAGGGCCTGAAGATCACAAGCATCCAATATTCATTTTCAGCTTTGTCCCTTGCACACAGAGATTCCTCTGGATTTTCTGAAACTGTTTCCAGCCTTTCATTTTTCCTGTCCCAACTTTTCTGAGACAGTAAAATGTCACATTTTAAATATTATATATATATATATATATATATATATATATATATATATATATATATATATATATATATATATATATGTTTTCTATGTTTTGAATGAAATACAGGTTTCTTGCATTCTGTTTTTAATTTACATTTTGCACAGTGTCCCAACATTTTCAGTTGGTAAATGTTCAGCCTGAGATTTTTTTTGGTCAGTCTGCATTTTGTTTGCGAAATTTTATTGCAGAACAAACAAAAAGCAAAAAATCATATTGGTGAGTCACTTATTCTGGAAATAGAATGTTAATGAGCAACAGGAAAAGCATTTGGACTATTAGACTAAATGGTTTCTTAAGAGCTTGATGCATGCTCAATCATCCAGGAAAATAAATCTCCAAAAGTTGATTCTGTTCATCTGGACGTAGCGTTTTCTGGGAGAAACGTTTCGTCACAGATGATGGACCTGAAGAAGTCACTTGGATGAGTGACGAAACGTTTCTCCAAGAAAATTCTACGTCCAGATGAACAGAATCAACTTTTGGAGATTTATTTTCCTGAATAATTGAGAATGCATCAAGACGTTTTAACCCACTTTGGCAAGGACTGCCTAAAGTTTGTACGTCAGTATGAGCAGACAGCACGTAAGATGGCGGACTACAGGAACCACCTGAGATTCTTCTTCTGAAGTCACTTGGATGAATGACGAAACGTTTCTCCCAGAAAACGCTACGTCCAGATGAACAGAATCAACTTTTGGAGGTTTCTTAAGAGCATTTTCGTGTTGGTTGAGGAAAGTTTTTTTTAATGTTCTTCTTTCCAGTAATGCAAAATAAACCAGCTTCTATTTCCAGCTCCTGTATTTTCTCTTTGTAGGTATTGCTATTACTCCGTTTCATCAAGTAAAGATGAGCGCAAAAGAGACGTCATGTTTAGCCAGTACATTTAGTGCATGACAGCCAGCAGGTAAAGCCTGCACATATGGTATAACTCCCACCTTATAGTGGAACTTAAAGGAAGATCTGGAGGATTCAGTATGTGGAGGTTGTCCTTGGGTCTCTCATATTTGCCTTATTTAAATTTATTTTTTGCCCTGGACGTATGGTACTGTATATTATGCTTTACTTAGCTCTAATCCACATGATTTACTCTAAGTTTACCATATTGCTCGTATATTAACACTTCTCTGCTGCATATCATTGCTTCCTGGGAAAAAGAGGATGTGTTAGATTCATAAACAAGCTCAAACATTTAAATGGAAAGATTAACTGCGGGAGCACGGTGAAGTGTAAAAGCAGGAAATAGGATCAGAAATGTCAAACATAAATGCTCATAATGAAAACCCAATTTCGATATGTTCCAATAAGCCTATTACTAAAATGGAAGCAGTTGGTTTGATTGTGCTGTTTACATAATGAATCATGTTCTTAATGTGCTATTCTGCTCTATTCCGGTCTTGTTAGTATTCATGAGGACGATTGGCTCTCCTCAACTTCTGCTCTGAATCCTCTTACGTTCTGCTACAGTTTCACATCTATACATTTGTTAGTGTGTGCTGCTGGCTGCTCTGCTCTGCCTGGATGCTCCACTTATTGTTTGACTGTTTTGGTTAGAACATGTTTCCAGGGATCTAAACTAAAAGCCCATCAGCATTCATAATCATACATTGTCTAATACTGCTGTTGCCAGATTACTGAATCCTTTTTTTTTTTTTAGTTGTTTTACAGTTCTCTGGAGAACTATCCCACTCCATCGTGAATATCTGCAGTTTTTTAGCAGCAGATGGTATTTTAATGAACTCCACAGAAGATATTTCAATACGATGCTTGTCCTGTTGCAACCATGACATAAGATGCCAGGCAGGTTTTTTAAGAGACATCAACACATGTTGCTCTATGAGGCCAATGTGTGGCTAAGTATTTTTCTTGTGCAATGCAGAAGTACAACAGTAGAAGAAGAAGATTTTTGATAAATGAAACATTCCAAGAAATGCTGAAAGAAACATCTTCTCCTTGGCATGGTATCAAACAATGACAGTCATAAAAACTATGTCAGTATTTCTTTTATTTTGAGATATTGTGGTTGAATGCTTGAAGTCATTACACAGTAGAAAATGAGGCTCAGCAGGTTTCCAGCAAAATATCAAGGATTGATTTGGAGTAAAGCTGTTTTGAAAAGCACCAGTTTGAGAACAGTTGCTCTAAATGGCTAACATTTCTCCAAACAGTTAATTTTTTTTTTAAGACCAACTTGCTCCCTGCTGATCTCAATGAATAAACATGTAGGAAAATTAAGAAATATCTTGATTTCCCAGGAAAATGGACTAAAATCTTATGATCCATGAACTCTGTTTGCTCACAAACTCCCCCCTACACAATCAGGAGCCGAGAAATCAAACTTGGCACACGTGTATATCTTAGGGCCCCAAAGCAACCATATAACTCTTCCACCCTGGCTCTCCACAGGGCTGTCCGCTTAGGCCGCTACTGTACGACTGCACATCCACCCAGCCCACTAACACAATTACTAAGTTTGCTAATGACATCACACTGGCGGGAGTCATATCAGGGGGAGATGAGTCTGCCTACAAGAACTGGTCATCTGGTGCTCGGCACACAATCTGACAGTCTGAAGACAAAAGAAATCATCATAGACTTAAAGAAGACCAGAGCCCCTCAGCCGCTGATCATCAGTGGAGACTCTGTAGAAAGGGTCCTATGATTTTAAATTACCTTCATTTCTGACAACCTTGCCTGGTCTGCTAACACTACAGCTGCAGTGAAGAAGGCTCCGGAGCGCCCTCACTTCCTGAGGTTGCTGAAGAAGAATTGTGCAGAAGAGAAACTGCTGGTGGTCTTCTATCATTCACCCCAGAAAGCATCCTGGTGTACTGATTTATCTGCAGCAGATAAAAATGATAAGAGGGTAATAAACACTGTACACAAGATCATTGGTTGTGCTCTTCCCTTTTTGGAAGAGATTGCAAAAGCAAGATAGCGCTCAAAAGCTGTAAAATCACTAGAGACAGTTGTCACCCTGTACATATGCTGTTTGTCCTGTTGCCCTCTGGTAGATGCCACAGGGCCATCCAAACAAGAGCAAACAGATTAAAGAGCAGTTTTTATTCAAGCGCAATTACTGTCCTAAATCAATCAGGATTACAATGATGCACTGTGACACCTTCTATTTAATTCTTGACTCCCTTATTTTGATAATTATATATTATCTTCTGCTGAAAGGGCTTGGTTTGCAAATTACTTTGTTATTTCATTGTGTGAATGGTTTATTTTTTTATACTGTGTGTTATTTATTTTTCAATGATTACCTGCAGAAGCAACACCGCAATTTCCCTTCATGTTATAATACAATAACAAGAAAAGGCATTCTAATTCTGAAAATCACAGACCAGATGCTACTGCAGCATTGACATGTACTAGTGGCATTAAAAATGTTTTTCTCGCGGAGTTTATACCCCCCTCAAAAAACATAGAAATTGGCTTCAGTGTCATATTCTGGTTAAAATCAGGATTTCTCATCATTATTTAAAATCATGATATAAACTAATCTGGAAGTTATCAGATATTCAAAAAGTAGAGTTACAGAGCAGTTTGTGTTTTCATTGAGTATCACTGTTCGCCGATCATTTCTCTACATATACAGTAGGAGAAGCTGCTCCTGAAAGCTAAAGCAAAGCAACTGCTTGCACAAGGAACTGCACCAGCTATCAATCTCACACCGTCCTCCCTTCAAAATCCCACCCAGAGCTCCATCATATCTTCAGGAACGTAATCCTCTTGTCCGTGACAGACAACATGCAGCAGTAAAGTCCCGTCACTTCACCTCCACAAAACACCCAGGCGTGTCCCGTAAGGTTCGAGTTTGTGTGACCTGCCCACACAAAATAATTCACCACCATGAAACCTGCAAAAAACACCAACTCATTCATTTAGTACTGTGCAGATTTACTACCACCTTCTACTAACAGGGTGCAGAAGGCAGACGGCAGAAGGCCGAGATATAGTACAGCATGATGTTTTGTTTGAAAAAAAAAAAAAGATTTAAGAGCTCTGCTTAAAATTTTGCACTTTTTCATTTGCGTTTCAGACCTAATGTCCTGTAAAACATGCAAGGCTTTTGGAGACACGGTGGTCAAGTGTTTGTCACCGTAGCTTCACAGCAAGCTGTTTCTGGTTTTGAACCTGTGGGCTTTTTTGTATAGTTTATATGTTATGTGTATGTTTGAGCTTTCTTTAGGTGCTCTGTGTTCATCCTACTGTCCAAACTTATGTCTGCATGGATAATTGGTGATTTTACTTGATAGTGTGAATGGTTCTCAGAGTCTCTTTGTTAGCCATGAGATGGACTGGCAGTCTGTCCAGGGTGCTATCTGGGATTGGCTCCAGCTACTCCACAACCCTGGCTGGATAAGCAGTAAAGAAAATGGATGAATGGATGGATTTGGGCTTTGCTTAAGAGAGGGGTTTCAATCAATTTGTCATACAGTGTAATGTATTTACAATGATATTTTAAGCTTGAACTGAGAAAATGTTGTATAAATTCAAATGGAAAAACATGCTTCCTGGATTATGTTTTTATGGACGGCAGCGTTGATCCATCTGTCACTCAGCCCACCACTTCAGTTTGTTTGACACTGAAAAATTTCAATTCTATTTGATGGATTGCTGTAAACTTTAGCAAACTCAGTGGTGTTCAGCAAACTCTTGTGTGCTAACACACTGAACTAAGATGCTGAACATTAGCATATTAGCTGTAATGTCACACAGGAAACACTCAAGCATCACAAAATTGTTCTCCTGCAGTTTGCAAAATTTCACTCACACCTGCCGCAGACTGGGATATACAGTTTGCACAGCTCAGGATAATTACGTGCATCCTGCACCTCAGTGCTTCTGTTACTACTGCATCATGCATATGGAAAATGGCTCATGTGCTTCCTTTACATAATACTGGTGACTTTTGTGACCTCACAAACTATTGACCCCTGAAAATCTATCCTGGAGTCATTAGTCAACACATAATAGCACTGCTAACTGTAGGATAATAAGGATTTAGATCTGCTCATTGTTGATATAATCAAGGCTTTTGATGTGGCTGATCAAAAAATGCTATTAAATTAACTGATTTCTGTGGGCTTTGATGCTTCAGGTAAATAACTGTAGGCATTCCTAAAGGATAGATATTAGGACTATCTTCTCTTCCAAATTTGCAAAATTTCCTCTATAATTTAAAACTTTTCAGTTCCAAATTAACATTTATCCTGAATGTCCAGAATTGTAATCATGCTTTTAATGAAGATTTGATGGATGCAGCTCAGCATTATAAATATTTATAATATGCTGTATTTTCATTAGGATAATTGGACATGTCCTACACCTCGGTGCTCCTGTTGCTACTACATCACACATGTACATATGGAAAATTGCCTACGCACTTCCATTACGTAACACTGCTAACGTTTGCGACCTTACAAACTGCTGACCTCAATATTACATTGAAATCCTAGCGCTATTAGTCGACACACAATAGTACTGCTAACTGTAGGATAATAAAGGGCTTCAGCTAGCAGGATTTAGGTCTGGTCATTGTTGATCTACTCAAGGATTTTGATACATGTGACATAAAAATGACACATTCAAGCAGGACAAGTGGTAGGAAACTTTTTGTACATTTATCCAGACTGATGCAATTGCAGACAACGGGTGTCTCAAATCTTTAGCTGTGCATTTTCACCACAAGAGCTCTTCACCGTACTCTTCTGCTTCTATACCTTTTATGTCTAGCCATAGGACGTCTCTTCAGGGAGAAGCAGAAAGGCCATTAAGTTTTCAAGGGCTCGTATAATGAAAGGTGGTTTTTAAGTCTCAGAAAAATTGCAGTCCAACGTGATTGTTATCCTCGGTAAACAAACTGCCTTTGATTGTAGCTTTAAGCTATGGTGATCAACAAATACTCTTTGTCCTCCCCCTTCTCGCTTTAGTCCCTCTCTGCTCTTTTGACTCTGTGTTTGTCTCCATATTTTTCTCCTCTCTCTGGCATGTTCACATGCAAAGAGCTCAAACAAAATCATATTAGAGGCACAAACAATCTACAAATACTAGTCTCTGAGGATAATAAACACATGCTCTGCAGGGAAACTGGTTGAGTACATACTCTGGAGTACATTCATTTTGTGAGGCATGTAAAATGGTACTATGGTAATTATCTTGCCCACATGCAGCATTTTTTAGAAGCAGAAAGGAATATTACATTGTTTTGCTTTTCATGGATCTTAGTATTAATGCCCTGTTCTAATCCCTTACAAGAGCAAAACTCCCTGAGCCAGACAAGTTTTGGATTCAAACAAACTCATTTAGCATGCAGATTAATGCAATTCCCAGCTCCTGCAGGAGTCAGCTTATTAAACACATTTAAATCACATACATTTACAATTAGAGTAAGTTAGAGCTATTAAATAAAAGACATAATACAAAAGTAGCTCACCAGCACAGTTTGTCTCTCTAAACACATTTGCATAAGTGCTTCGTCCTTTCATACCAAAGCATAAAGCATAGTCACACTCTTTAAACGCAGTTAAAGCAGGCAAATGAGCCACCTTTTTCTTTAGTTATATTCATGGATGAGTCAGCCATATTGCTCTAATTAAAATAATCAAAGTCCTGCTGTCAGGTTGGCACTTCTTAGGCACAGTTGTGGCTTGTGTTTAATTGCTTTTGCATTTTAATGTTTGAGAAAGTCTATCTGTGGGTGCATATGTATGAGTACAGGTGTGTGCGTGCGTGCAGACAGCTTTCCATGCAGAGCAGCATGCTACTGTGGAACAGTGAGAGCTTTTGCAGGTCCGGTCATCAGCGTTCCTCCTGCTGACTATACTGCACGCTTGAATGTCTTTCAATTTAGGCCTTCTGATAACTCGGCTCTCTCTCTCACAGAGATAAATGTTGAAATATAATAAATGAGTTTGCAACTTCACATGTTGTGGCTCCGACCTCATCCTTCTCACACTGTCTCTGTGCCCTTCCATTTCGCTGCCTTATTTATCTTTCGCTTCGCTTTCCTTGTTGCTCATTTTTCAACATGTTTGAATGACTTTCCTATCTTGTAGCATAAGCTTTAGCAAATAAAGACTGTATTTTCAAGTACAGAAGGATTTTTACTTCCTGGGAACAATTTTGAATCCTCTTTATACTACAGAGTTATTACTATAACAATAGAACAGGAATTTGACTCTATTATGCAAAAATTATATTTCCTCTTCAAGACCTTACTGAGACAATTACAGGTTTGGAACAGTTTTACTGCTAGCATTATGGATTTATTTGCATAAGAGGTGGACTGCTGAGATATGGAGAAATGGGGGGAAAAAACTGCAATATTGACATGCATACAAAGTAGCTGTGTGGTGACAGCGATAAAGCAGTGATGGAGTGATCATTGTCTCTAGTGTCGCTGTGCACTGAAACTGTCCACTAGAGTTGGAACAAATGAGAGTGAGATGAGTCTCTTAATCAATACGCTTTGCAGATGTGCCTTTACTTGCACAAACAACAGGGATAAGCTTCTTATCAATGCACTGTACCAAAACTTTTCTCAGATATGGATTAATCTGTCCTCTGGACTGCACTTTTTTCCCCCTCCTGAACCTGTCAGTCAGGTATTTTCCTGCAGTGCTACGGTAAATCTGGCTGTGGTAGTCTTTAGTGTAGAAAATTCCTGTCTGGTCTCAGCTACATTGAGAGTTTTTACTGCAGACTGCTATAGCCTCTGCTACTGAATGTTGTTCACTACCCAGGGTTAGAGAACAAATAACATTTCAGTAGGAAAATCAATACCACCCTTATGTATGCATGTTTACTGTGACGCTAATCTCAGCAGCATATTGACTAGCATATTAACTTAGCTTATCCTCTAGCTCACTAAGCCACAAACCTCCTGGAATATACTGCAGGCACATATCTGAATGCAAAATCCTTTTTTTTTTTTTTAACAATTATGAAGGAAAATAATGTATTTCTAGAGAGCTTTAGAGATGCTAACTTTAAATGCTAGCTATTTAGGTTTGCTGTCAGTCTTTGCACTATGCTAAGCTAACAGAATGTAGCTTCATATTTACTCATGTATAAGTACTTTAGCAGACATCCACAAAGCAAAGATACCAGCAGAGAAACAATAACATTCAGTCATACACTATATGGACAAAAGTACTAGACCACCTAAAGGAGATGCTTGGCCATGGAAACCCATAACATGAAGTTCCAGCACAGGTTAGGTTTTTTAATTAGGTGCTTCAATGGTTGCCTACTCCATATCCGGTTTAGTTCACACTTTTTGAAGTTTTACTACTGCTGGGCTCATAGGTAGCACATATTTGCAGAGAAACATGAAATACTACAGGCAACCTGGCAATCTGCTGGCAACCAAAATATTGACTAGTAGGTTGTTGGTGCAGCAGTTTTGTTGCAACCTCAATAGGGAGCCAGAAACCTCCAGGAACCACTGCCAACCAGTTAGAGAATCCACAAATTTCTCTAGCAACCACTTGTATCACATCAAAAATGGAGGGCAACTTTTGAAAAAACATCAATACTACTTGATTGTGGAATACATAGGAGGGAAGAAATTACATAAAAGGACTTGTTGCAACGGGGGCGTCCTATTATAGTACCACACTAAAATTCAGTGAGCTCCAAGACACATACTTTATCAAAAGTTCATCAGACTGCATGGCTAGGTGCTTGATTTTAAACAAAAGACTGAATTAAAAAGACTTAGAATTGTGCCCCAGTACTTTGTCTGTGTAGCTTATGCCAAATATGCGCTTTCATTGGTTGCTTCAATATCGGATCATGAAGTTGAGAAAAGTTTGGGTGTGAATCCACCAACAATCAATGGCCTCTGGTCGCCATATTACTGGTAATGACCTCCTGTGTGAAAAGCTCTTTAGTCTTTCACCTTGTCTTCTTTTCTTTCACTGATTGAAGATGGGTGCTTTACCAGAAAAAAAACACACAGCTGACCTGCCAATCATTTCCCTATCCAAGTCTTGCCGAGATACCTTCTCGAAGTGCACTTCAACCTGCTCTCAGCAGCCTATAACCAGCTAAAAGTAAATCATAAATCAACCAGGAGAGCTCTGTCAGGGTGATTACCCCTGTAGTTGCTCTCTGAAAATCACTATACTGCCCTAAAAGAAGAAGGAAACAGAGATTGATGGAGAAAAGTTTGGCAATGAAAGATTTTCCTTGTATGTAGTAGAAAATGTTTTACATTGACAGATGTCCTCCTGTAATATTACTCACAGACAAATAATTTGCTCTGCTGAAACCTGTTTTTGCTTTTTATGGCCTGATTAACAGTGTGATTAAGCTACCACTTGATCCTCCAATAATCTCATATTATTTGGATTTACTCAAATTGCTGTTACTATGTTGCTAATCACGCCACCTTCAACTATTTTCTCACCTGAAAGCAACAGGAGCACATCTCGTTCTCTCAGCATCACCTTTTAATTGTGTCTCCTGCAGAAGAGAGCACAGAAGAGTGGCAGCAGGGGTGAGGATCTCATTTAGAGAGAAGCAAAGTAGCCAAGTGTGTAATGCTTTTCACAAAAACAGGCACCTTCGGTTTCAACACTGGCTTTGTTTGTGATCTCACCATGATATCCATGTTATTAGAGATATCTGTGATATTCAGCTCTGCATGTCTGAACGTTTCATTGTGAAGAGAGAAGTACAAATGTGGTAGAGCTAAGGAAGAAAAGGGCTATTGATTATGAGTACCACAGTGAGCACAATGAGGAGAAGCAATTGCAGGAAGCAGGCAGCAGGGAGCAGAAGTGAGAATGAGGGGAAATGAGAGAAAAATCAAAATGGTGTTCAGCAGAGAATAAGTATGGGAAAAAACCCACATTTCCTCAGATTTATTTCCCATCCTGCAGGTTCATCATAACAAAACCGCCGTCTCTCACCCGTGCTTCCTCTCTCCCTTTGATTCCCTCAGAGCCCTGTAGACAAGCCTTTATCTTGATACTTATCAAGGCCTCTGGCAGTGTGTTTCATCCGTAACCCTGTCAACTGTTATCTCCAAGTGTAGAGGCTGTCAAACTGTTAACTGTGTTTACTGTGGTAAACAATTATTACAACGCTATCAGTGATGGGAGAAGGACATGGCTGCAAGGTGTTTGAGCGGTGTCGACTTTGGGCGGAAAGTGTGTTGAGTTTGACAACAGATAATAGGTGTTTCTCTTCAGGATTTATCTCAGCCTAGAAAAGCGTCAGTGATGAGAGTTTACCCTTCTGCCAAAGTTGAGGCTGCAGAGGTGGAGTGGAGCTGCGGCTTTTCCACCGTTGCCTGAGTGTTCATTCAGTGATTATCTGCATGTGCAGACAGTTGCAGAGCTGACGAGTGCTACTTCTGATCAAGCATTTTATTTCATGTGTTGCATTAGATATAAATTCAGTCAGTTCCTCTGACTTCTGTTACTGTTGAAGATAAGTCTAACACTTTGGTTTTAAATGAAAAACTGGGAAGTTTCTGCTATAACTTAAATTATTGTTTCATCAAACATTTGACACCGAATGAGTTTAAAACGTATCAGATGGCTATAATGAGAGAGAAAAGGTTCACCTCGCTATCAACAAGTCAGACATCTTTTATCTTTAGAAGGTTTTTGTGCATATCCATAATGCAAATCTCCAATTCTACCACATCCCACAGCTACTCTACTATATTGAGATATGGTCACTGTGGAGGCCATTTAAGTGCAGTGAACTCATTGTCATGTTCAAGAAAACAGTCTGAAATGATTTCAGCTTTGTAGCATGGTGTGTTATCCTGCTGGAAGCAGCCATCAGAAGATGGATACACTGTGGTCATAAACGAATAGTGATTATAATAATACTCAGGTAGGCTGTGGTGTTTAATCAGTGCTCAGGCAGGGCTCATACTATGCCAAGAAAATATCCCCCACACCATTACACCACCAACAGCCTGAACTGCTGGTGCATGGCAGGATGGATCCATGTTTTCATGTTGTTTATGCAAAATTCCGACCCTACCATCAGAAATGATGACTAATCAGACCAGACCATGTTTTTTAGTCTTTTATTGTCCAATTTTGGTGTGCATGAGCAAATTGTAGCCTCAGTTTGCTGCACCCAGTGTGGTCTTCTACTGTTGCAGCCCATTTGCCTCAAAGTTTGATCTGTTGTGCATTCACAGATGCTCTTCTCCTTACCTTGGTTATAATGAGTTGTTATATACCTTACTGTTGCTTTCCTATAAGCTCAAAGAATTCTTGCAATTCTCCTTTGACCTCTTGTATTAAGAAGGCATTTGCCTGCTGTTTACTGAATATACCAATACCCTCACAATAAGTTAAAGTCACTCATCTTATTTTTCTTACACATTCTTATGATGATTTGAATTTCAGCAGGTTGTCTTGATTATGCATTGAATTGCTCCCATGTGACTGGCTGACTAAATATAATAGTCAGAGGAACAGATTTAACAAATCAAGTGACCAATGAGTGTATGTCTGGCCTCCCATGTACGCTACTCAGACAGCAGCCTCACCTACACCAAACAAAGTACTTCTAGAAGCCAAAAACACATCTGTGTGTTACATGTGAAAAAGAGCAGCTTCAGACAGCGCAGGGACCTGATTCTCCCAAATTTATCTGGAGTTGTTGGACAAAGACAGGTCAGTTGACCCCTTTTACACTGAACACCGTCATGTTATCCATTAATGATACTTCCTTTCATAAGCAGTAAAGCTTCTAACTAATGAGTAAACTTATATAAAGTTTTTTTGAGCAAGGCTGTTATACACCAAAAGTGACATGAAAGAAGCCTTAGAGAAAAAGCTCAATACAAAAAGAAAGAAGTTGAGTTTCCGTTCCCCACCATTCATAGTTTATTCCATCAATGCCGCTCTGTCCTCGATTGTCACTACTTGGGGCAAAAGGCTTTCTCTCTTCGTCACTTCCACAGACATAAATACCCTGTTTTTTTCCTCCAGCTGTGACATTTCCATTTGGTAATTCTGCAGTGTGTGGAGCATTCAAAGCAGCATTCTTCATGCAAGCTTTCTATAGCTTTATCTGTCCTGTCACACATGTGATGCAATCGTTTTTGTATTGCATCACTTTAAACAGTGTGCATGTGCTTTTTAGTAACAAAGTACACATTTCTGCAACAATGAATCAAGCACACATGATCTTAGGATAGTTTAAAGGCAGAAGCCTTGTTTTTGTTGAAAAACTGGCTGTTTTTTAACTGACTGCCAAAGGCCAGATTTGTCTGAAGTATCTTGTTTGTCGCAAATGTTGGCAAAAAGAAAGAAAGTGGCAATGGCACACAAAATGCTAGTTTTCTTTGTAACTAGGCACACCCTCACACACACACACTAATCCGATGCCACACAGACAAAGGTAACATCTAAATGCAGTGCAAATTAACCTGCCTACAAGTAAAGAATGAAAAGTTCTTTACTCTTTGATGTTGGCAGACAGTGTGCTGTGTGCTCAGACAGCCTTTAATGTCAGAATAAAATAACCTGGAACTTGCTGTTTTGATACAGACCACAGCAGACTGAATATTGTGACATATTACAATTTACAAATTCAGGCCTGCTGTCTGTGACAGCTTAGATTCTGTGCAGCGCTACATGAAGGCTGTGATATACTTTCAGCCATATACAAGCTTTACTCCTTGGGAAGATGTTTTTTTCTCTCTCTCTGACGGTTAAGAAAACATGCCTATTATTACTTGACCGTGACAATTGAAAATCTTATGTTGTAATAGATTTATTTCAATAGCCAGATGGGGATGTGTGTTTTTGGCTAATCCTGTGAATTAAACTAATTCTACAACTAAATTTGATTAATAATACCATAAAAATGCAATGCAATCCCACAGGCCTTCAACATTTCCTGCAATTACCTAATTATCAGCACAGATCAATATTTTCTTTATTAACATGGTATCAAATGCCTAATGCAATGTAATGTTATAAACCCATGAAGAGTTATCACTACACATGGAGCCTGTCTCAGTTCTCCTGTACTTTTCAGCTTCTCGTTTTACAACATTTTGCTTTTAGCCTCCAGCAACTTTACTATTGTGATCCACTCTTATTTCTCTTATCATCATCATTCTGGCACAGCAGGAACAGTTTCATCCAAACAAGCCCTAAAAACCCATTGTTTTCCATCTGTTCAGGACCCATGGCAGACAGACAGAAATGATGAAGATGGTTTAACATTTAGTAACCAGAGAAAGAACCAGACATACCTGTCAAGATTTAATGGAGACAAAAGAAAGGAGATGTGAAAATGAGACTGGCAAGCAACTGAAAATATTTCTCAAGGTTTGCTTTTTGTAGTCACTGCTGTAAACCTAACAACACCAGTGTTGTTAGGTTTAATATATATATATATATATATATATATATATATATACGTGTGTATATATAGGAGGTACACCAGAGAGATAGAAGGCAGGAGAATAAACCAGCTGTTCTCCACAGAACCAGCAAAGGTGTACTCTCAGTGGCAAGGGAACAATAATAAGAGAACAGCACCACCAAGGCAATACTGGAAGAGCATATGGGAGAAGGACGCAACCCATAACGGCAATGCTCAGTGGCTAGTGGATCTGAGGGCAGACCATAGCGACCTCCCTGAACAGGGTCCAGTAACCATCACAGTGGCAGATATCCAAGAAAGGGTCTCCAGTATGAAGAGTTGGACAGCACCAGGGCCCGACATGGTTCACGCCTACTGGCTGAAGAAGCTGACTGCACTCCACGAGCGTCTGGCAGCACAAATGAACCAGCTGCTAGTTAACGAGGGACACCCGGAATAGCTAACCGAAGGTCGGACGGTCCTGATCCCCAAGGACCCCAAGAAGGGACCAATCCCCTCCAACTACCGACCAATAACCTGCCTCAGTACTACATGGAAGCTCCTGTCAGGCATCATATCGGCTAAGATGAACAGGCACATGGGTCAATACATGAGCGGGACACAGAAAGGAATTGGCAAGAATACCAGAGGCGCAAAACACCAGCTACTGGTAGACAGAACAGTCAGCCGAGACTGCAAGACCAGACTAACCAACCTGTGCACTGCCTGGATTGATTACAAGAAGGCCTATGACTCAATGCCCCACAGCTGGATACTGGAATGCCTAGAATTGTACAAGATCAATGGGACCCTAAGAGCCTTCATCAGGAACTCAATGGGGATATATATATATATATATATATATATATATATATATATATATATATATATATATATATATATGTATATATATTGCTATAAGATTGCTTCTAAAAGCATTTGTGAAAGAATATATCGCGCTCAGTGAATTCTGGTATGGTACCGTGATAGGATGACACCTGTGGAACAAGTCAGGAAATTTCCCTCGCTAAATATTCCACAGTCAACTGTTATCGGTATTGTAAGAAAGTGGAAGCGATTGCGAACGACAGCAACTCAGCCACAAAGTGGTAGGCCACATAAAATTACAGAGCAAGGTCAGCAGATGTGCAAAGTGTGCAGAGGTCACCAACTTTATGCAGAGTTAGTTGCTACAAACCTCCAAGCTTTCATGTGGCCTTTAGATTAGCTCAAGAAGAGTGTGTAGGGAACGTCATGGAATAGGTTTCCAAATAAGTTTTAAAAATTTAAATTAGGCAAATAAGCAGACTTATAGTTGTGTACTTTGATGTCCTGTTTTATTTGGAGCTTACTTACCGGTCAAATGGTCAAGTAATCAAATCTTCTTAGGAAAGTCCCTAACTAGAAAGGAAATGTGCTTCAGTGTTTCCTTAAATACTTCCTTTAACACTGGATACTGGACCAACCTTTAAGAAAAGGAAGTAAGATGCCATCCCAAAATTCATAGTGGCACACTACACTACTGTCATGAAAAACATATGTCTTCTATCTATATGGCTTTCATTAAATAAGCTGATAGGAGCACTCTGAGCAAAGCATACAAGATGAGCTTTCTGCAGTCCGGTTCACATAGTAGTTTCATCATGGCCCACATCACCAGAATCCATCATCACATTATTAAAGAGCCTGGTGTAAGTGCATTCCGATTATTAAAGCATCTTATTTCACTTTTCCTAAATCCTAATATATATTTTCCCTCACACCTTAACTTATCCTTATGCCCTTTTCCATCAAGGTTAAGGTAAAGTGATAAGAAAAAGAAAGCAGGAGGTCATTTTTTTGGACTTTTCCTTTTTTTTTTTCATTTCCTGTCTTTGTGAGAATAAGTCATCACTGTGTACATATACTTCACTTCGTTCCCTGGCAGATTGTTTCTGCACTCACAGCAGGAAAGTGTGTTGGCCATTCCCCGTCTTTCCCTTGAATGATCTCTTGTCTGTTTTTTGTTTGCCTTCTGCCTGATATTCGCCTCACACGGACTCAAAGACTTGCTCTAAATGCAATCATGCCTGGTAATAATTTTAGATTTTGCCTTCCTCTGCTGTCCTCTTACCTGTGAACCACAACAATGGGAATAGTAGGGCTACATCAGCCTGAATGCACTGCATTTCTTAACTATCTTGTTTTTGAAAAAAAATTTCTAGTTTTTATGCAACTTTCCAAGTTCCTCTTATTCAGAGGTAAGGCTCACATACCTCATAGACTTTCTATCTTTTTTTTGCAGTATTTGATTAATATTAGTAAGTTTAGTCGAGCCAAGTGGATATTTTCCCCAAGCCCCTGATGAGACGTGTATTAATAGTTGAGCACAGCATTATATCACTTTGTTATTGGGAAAAAATGGAAAGCATTTCAGTGTGTGGAGGATTAGTCGATATTCAATTAACCCAGGCAGACAGTTATGGTGACTCTTTATCAATACCTCTTTTTAACTGCACACCCGCAGCACACTTAATTAAACTTCCCATTAATAGCATCAAACAAGTGAGAAAACTAACAACACAAACACTCGCATAATTTTGGAAAAGTGATCCAAATCCATACAAGCACCGACCGGAGAAGTGGTTATCAAAGACAGTCGGCCAAGCTGCTGCACTGGCCTCAGGTCTCGGCTGTGATCATAGATGCTCTCAGTCCAGTTGTGGAGACAAAGGAGGAGGAGGAGGCTGTGTGTTTTGGACATGGCACAATTGCGTGTCCTCAAACTATTTGTCTGGTTATTGATGTGTATCTGGGACACCCTGTGACCCTTGACCCTGAAATCATTAATTTCCTCGCATTCCACAGCTGGGTTTATGAAAGCCCTCCCTTACATGGCTCAGTGCAGAGCGTGGTTATGACTATGAGGGAAGAGCTTCGAGATTCTTTTAGAAAAGCAGTAATTTTGAAATAACAGAAAGCCTTCTATGTAAATCAAGAGCCCTCTGATAACCCTATCCTTATTCCAGACCGTCATTTCTCTTTGATAATCAGCTACAAATCAGGGCCAGTGTGCCAACTGGGGCAGCGATGTGACTGTCTAGACAGTGATAATGATCTGCTAACATGTCTGTGCTGCCGTAGATCTTCTCTACTAACTGTAAGCAATAATTGTTCTCTATGGGAATAACTAGATGTGCATTTAACAGTAGCTATTATGGGAGACCTTGCAAAAAAAGATTAGAGGCCACTGTTTTCCCATCCATACAAAGCTGCAGTACAAAGAAGGGTAAGTCAACCCTCATAAAGTGAATCAAATGTTAGTGTTGGCATATTTACAAACTAACTTCAATGAAACTGTACAACCCATTTCCCTATAAATTTTGTGTGTGTGTGTGTTGCCCAGAGTTAACATTATATGTACTTGGTATTTAGTTTACACCCAAATATCCAATTTGTTGCAATATTCATCAACAAATGTTAGGTGTTATAATTGCAAACATGATTAAAGATGCAAAGACGTTCAGTTTAAAATTATACAGTGTTCACAAAAGTCTAGCAACCCCTCATTTCTTTATATTCTGCTTCCATGGAGCCACATTTTATTTTAATTTGTCAAAAGTGGTCTTGAGCAGTAGCTCACCAGGCTTTCTGCTGGCCTTGTAAAGTTTTTGTTTGGACATTGACTGTTTTTTTTTTTGTTTTGTTTTTTTTTACCAAGAACCAAGTTTTAATTGTGACATTAGGTGCTTTGTTACTTGCAGCTGTCACAAAAACACATAATTTGTTTCCACTTCTATGAAAAATACTAAAGATGACACAGTTTAATAGGGATAAAATAGTGTTTATGGACCAACAGGTTTATTTCAAAAGGCATTTTAGCCAAAAACTTGGAACGTCTAACACAGTCCGATAAAAATATTAGCAGAAACTGGACATGCGGATGACAGAAGAAGTGGCAGACCTAAAAAAAAAAATACAAAATCTACAGATGAACAGTATCTGAAAGTCCTTAAGAGTTAGGCAGAAAATATCCAGCAAAAACCTGAGTGATGCTTGGTTGAAGCCTGATCACAAATGGCCTGAATGGAAAGGTGGCATTAAGAAGTGGTATTAAGAAGCCATTCTTAATGAAGGGAAACAAGGAGAGAAGGTTGAGGGTTGATCTTGTCAAAATTGATGAAATTATGAACACAGAAAAGTACTGTCAGATTTTGATCCACAGTTTGGAAAGCGTCTGATTGGCAACAATTAATTTTGTGGCTCAAGAGTTTTGCACAGTAATTTTTAAGCCCTGGAAAGGAAATTTTTCTCAAAAATGAGCAAAGCAGCATTCTCACTTGATGACATTAATATTTAATCAGTTATCAAAACTGTTGTGCAGATTCTGTTAATGGCCTTATCAGCTGATTGACTAATCGTGTCAGCACAACTTAAGACCAAGAAAGAGTCCCAGCTGGGTTCACTGCTTCAGAACTTTAAAAATGCAGCGTGCCATTAATTTGCTCATAATCAGCTTTTTCTCCTGCTCCAGCCAAAGATAATGACATGTAGTAAAAATATTCTTAACATTTTAGAGGCACAGCTGCTTACAGGTATAGACACATTATTCAAAATCACTTGTGTCTTAATTAAATTAGTCCTAATTAACCTACAGCAGTATCTTCAATAGTTAATGATTTTAAAGAGATAGCATCCTGTTTCATTTCAACCAGGCAGTATAGCGTAATATATTTCATCAAAGGACGGACACTGGCTTTACAGAGTAAAATAGTTGAGTGAAAGTAGAGGAGTCAAGGCCACATAACCCAAACAACACCAACACTCTGAGGACTTTATTGTAAAACAGTATGCAGTGAACAGACTACCGGTGCACCTAACAAGTTGTGTGTCTCATTTGGTTGTCAATCTCCCGAGCCCGCTGTCCCATCTTTGTTTGTCACTCTGCGCCGTTGCGTGAATACCAATGAACAGCGAGCCGTTATCACCTGAGCCTCGGATGACAGCATCTCAGTGATGTATTGCTCATCAGCCTCTGTTTCGTGCCAGACAGGATGTGTTTTCTTACTTGGTAAATGAAAATGTCAAATGCAGATCTTTAGTTGTGACGGCTCAGCAAAATCCCAGATTGTTTTAAGTTAAGATGCACAGCCTAACCCATCTCTAACCTTTTAGATACGTGATGGAGTTTTACAGCTGTACAGATAAGAAACGATGCCGCCGCGTTTATTTCCTGTGCTTGCTGATAAGCCGAAATATAATTCTCCAAACTACTATTGATCAAAGACGTGAAACTTTACTGTGTTCCCGCCACAACTCCATTGTAATTCTCCAGGCCTCCTCTCTTACCGTGTAGCCCGTTAGAGGGCTGTTCCTCCGTCCTCTACTAAGTTTGTTCTGAATGTTGAAATGTTTTCCCCTTGGGTGCCTTGTGCCAGCCCCCTTCCTCTTCCACCGATGTGGGGGTGAGCTTTCCCAGGACAAAGAGAAGAATATATAAAGGAATGGAGGGGGGGTCGGAGAGACAAAAAGACAGCGGGTGTGTGAGCAAAGGAGGCCAAGTGAAAAGATATAGAGGGCTTGTCAAAGGGCTCAATACTGCTGGCAAGCTTTGAGTGTGGGGATACAGAGAGAGGAAGAAGGAGAGAAAAACAATCTGTACTTTTCCCCCCTATTACAAACCCAATTGCTCACTCCTTACAGACTCCACAGGGTGTGGGGTACACACCACGCTCTGTGTTTAGAGAGTTACTGGAGAGCAGCTCAGTCCAACTGCACCCCCACCATCTCCCCTAGTCCTCCTGCACATGGTACAGTCCATTTAAAAGGCTGCATGTCATCTCAGTGTGTGCAGGGTCCTCTCTGAGAGCAGCTGCTCACAGCACATTCTCCTCTGCGGGAGCATTCACTTTCCCCTCCGCCTGCTGGGCTGCATCTTTTTCTCCCCTGCCTTTTTTTCTTTCTCTTCCTGCTCTCTTTGGTTTCTCTCTATTCCTCTTTCTCCCGCGCTCACTCTCTCCTCTCGCACACACATGCTTTCTCTGACTCTGTAGTGCTTGGACACATTCTTTATGCAGTAACAGGTAGACATCATCCCTGTACTGCCGGCTTTTTTTTTTATGTGCGAAGTACACTGTGAGAGAAAAAGCACAGGTGGAGTAGGAGAAGAAGAAGAAGAGGGTGATAAGAGGTGGCGGAGGAGGAAAGAGTCTTAACTTCACCTCCTGTAATGCTTCTCTTTACACCATGCTGCTCTGTGTGGATTTGGTCCTCAGGGGAAAATCCTTAAAATGATGGAAGACAACAAACAGCTGGCACAGAGGATTGATGGGGCCATCCAGTCTGCCAGCCAGGAAGTGACCAACCTGCGCTCCGAGCTCTCTGCCACCAGCCGTAGACTGGCAGAGCTGGGTGCCAGCAGCCCCCCTGGCTTGGAGAACCACCACCAGCACAACCACCACGATGACAGCCTTCACTACCGGGGTGAGTGCCTGAATGTGTGCGCACTCACATGTAATCTCGTGCCTCTGTGTGTGTGTGAGAGCGAGAACAGGAACATGTGTGAGTGTTTTGAAATCAGCAGTGGGAAGTATTCTAAGAATGTGCAGCGGAGTGACTAATATCATCCCACCGTTCCTCCATTGACTTATTTTTCCCCAAACTCAGCATGAGAAAAGTCAGCAGCTTGAAAGAAAAGAGAGAAAGAGAGAATGACTGAGTGTTGTTATTAAATGGCAGGGAGGGGTTGGGGTTAGAGAGCGTGGGCCAGAGTTGCTCAGGGTTTGGTTTCCCAGGCAGCAGCTGGGCTCCTCTGAGGCTGCACTCCCTCCAGCTCTGGCTCCTTCTCCGCACTCTTCCCGAGTCTATGAGGAGAAACTGTGCTTCATGTCCAGAAACTGCATGCCAGCATCTCTGAAGGAGGGCGGTGACACCATGGCACTGCCACTTAGCTGGGAAAAAGATGTAATGAATGACGAACGAGAAGTTAAAGAGAAGTTTTCATGGGACTGCTCATTCTTCCTGCTCTTAAAATAGTTTCTCTTGGCTTCTTGTTACACTTATTGATATCTCTCGTGTTTCTTAAAGTAATAACTTGGCTAAAGCGCTGTTTTATATTTAGTTATTCCATGACTAATGATGTCTGACAGGAAATTTTTATCTAGTGTGAGACCGTGTTCTGGGTCTAATTAAGCGTCGTTACGACGTATTCGAGTTAGTTACTTTTATATCGCCGACATCTTGGATTCATTAATGATCATTTTTATGGAGTTTGACAGGAACAAGAATAAAAGGGGAATTTTTGTTTTCCTGTTGCCTTGAATGCATTAACAGAACAGCAAATACTTGTGTCAGCTATCCAGATAATTTGGTGAGAAACTTTCAAAAGTTTCCAAACTTAACAAATAATATTTTACATTCACTGTATGCACAGAAAATTTGGCTTGCTGAAAAAGAGAGCAACAGAAAAAAATGGCCTTTCACCTTTTGGTGTTTCTGTTCTGCATTCGAATTGAATGCATCTGGGAGCCTGTATGTTTTTGAGATCTTATCATACCCAGCCACAGTGGCTATTAAATGCACTTTAAAAGATATACAAGAGACTACCCAAGCAGGAAAAGGTCTAATGAATGAAGACAAGATATAAGTTACAAAGGACTAAAAGGTTTTGCTAATACTTGTGTTACAAATCCCACAACTTAATGGAAGCGAAAGCATTGTAGTCATTCATTGTGGGCATGCTGTAAAAGAAGAAGTACACACTGAGAAAATGGTAATAATAAGCTGACAGTTATTAGAGAAAAATACAGCTGCAGTTGTTGCTGCTGCTCCTTTTTCTCCAATGCAAACAATTTATAACAAAAAACTCCCATTTTCATTAAAAGAAAAGTTACAATATGCAAATTAGAGAACATAACAGAGATTATTCAGCCAGCTGATTTAGCGCTCAGCTGCTGCCTAATAGATCTATTTTTCAATCCACCCGGTACACAGAGAGTATAAAAGAAAAAAAATATGAACAAAGCACTTTATTATTCAGAAAACATGTTTAAAAGTGAGTTTTTTGCATTGCCAGCTACAGTTGGTAAGATTTTCTTGACCTGTAAGTCTTATGAGTTGAGCACAGCATCAGGTGCAGGGACTACATGGCAGATTCTCCTCTTTTCTTCGAAATTCAGCCGATGCTGGAGCGTGATGGTTCAACTACCAATGGGAAAATGATATAAGATCGAAACAGATTAATCTGAGTAACAGATTAATGCTTATCAGATGGCCAAACCACGAGCAGCAGAGTGGCTTCACAAATCCTGAAAATTACTATGGCGCAGTCATTTAATCTATTCTTCTATATAATTTGAAGTATTATATATGCTGCATTTATAGTTTGTTTGTTTGTTTTTTGCGATAAATGTCAGTTCAAGCCCAGTCTGAGTGTTTCATCTGTGTGGCTGCTGCAGTGAGTTATACATGTTGTGTTCATCCAGCTTGCTGTTCTGACTCCCTCTCAGTGTTAACAGGCAGCCTGACATTCCCACATTCCTGAATGTCAGGGTGGTGATGTCATACTTCCTGTTCCCAGAGGCCAGGCTCGCAGTCAGGTGACTGATTAAACTAAACACACCCACACTGAGAACCGCTTGGCTTAAACATGTTTTTGTAAGTTCTTAAGTTTAGGCGGTTTGGGGTGTGATGAGCCAGCACCATCATCCAGTGGCTTAGTGAGATTAAATGTTCTTTAGGTGTGTATCCCTCTCCAGGCCAGGCTGTTCGCTTGCCCGTTTGTTGGCCGTGCCCTGTGCAGGATCAAAGCAGAGTTTTTTTGTGTGTGTGTGCTTTTTTTTAATATGCATAAACTGACTTCCTGTAAATATATTACGCTGTGCCAAATGTCAGAATTTCTGCTGTGTTTCAACTCCCTGTGGAGCTACAGCAGCATCTCTGACAGACATCCAATAAGCCCATAAACACAGCACTTCATCCTGCTGTTCCTGATGGCCTTGGAGTCCATTGTGGAGTCCTAACTGAGCTAACCACAAGGAGCAAAGCATTAAATGAACCCAAACTTTCAGTCTGTTCACAGAGATCCAGGATTAACTTTGTTATTTGCTTTTGCTAATAAACATTTTGTATAATTTTTACACTTACCCTCTTTAGAAGATTTTCTTTATTTGCCGGCATTTAAGAGTACAGTATAAGCATTCAACGGAAAGGTCTATGACTGGCTATCAGACATGACCTTTATTATTCTGTTCAGGCTGCTGACATTAATGTATTCATTGCCAGGACAATGAAATCCTATTGAGCCTCTCTCTTGATAGACCCAGTTGATGTCAAGACCTTGTTTAACATCCCTAAACAATCAACTGCATTGCTGCTGTATCTATGTTCCACTGAGCTGTTTGGAAAAAAGACATATTCATCTTCCTCTCAGTTTGTCTCAGGGACCAGAAGCGCTATGAAAATATCCTGTCCTCTAAAATCAATGTTAGGTAACCCTTATGGGGTTTTACATTATTTATATAAGCGCCTTGCTGTCAGTGGGTGAGAAAGTGCACATCGTGGACTCATGAGAATCTGCCAATTGAAATCCATAAGCCTGTAAAACACAACCATAAGGCAGCTGTTAGTGTGTCATACAGCTCGGAGAGTATGGATGACCTTTGGCTGCTTTAACGAGCAGAGGACAATAACACAAAGGGAGAGAGCACTGATGTGGGTATTGTCTATCAGTTGTCATTTGTCCTTGAGTATCACAGTTGGTCATTGTGGAAAGAGAATAGTTAGGACAATGCTTTTACAAAGTGAGTTATTTCAGACATTCACGGTGATGAAGGTGATGAACATTATGAAGGTTATGAAAGTGAAAGTAACTGAAGAAACAGAACATTTGATGACTTTCAGTTTGAACATGTCAAGGTTTTTGGGGAGGACGATGTTGCGTTTATAAAGACCTGACTCGCTGACACAAAATTAAACACACAAGGAAAGAGGTCAACAGCAACGAAAATGGAGTTAAATTTGACCTTTCAGTGAGAAAAATTCAGAGCTTGTAGAAAAGCTTAAAATTCTACTGCCAACAGCAAGTGGAAGCTAAGCGAGACCTAATGAACCGTTTGGCAGTTTAAATAAGTTAACCTTCGAATTTATGATCAATTTGGGGTGAATGTGGTAACTATTAAGGAGCTCTGAATTTGTTACTGCTCCGGTCCTTGCACTTTGTTCAGGTTTGCTGCTCCAGTGGCATAGTATAAAAACAACCCACCACACAAAAGGCAAAATTGATTTTTATAAATAGATTTAAACACTTGAAGATAAATGTTGTTGTAGTAATAAGAGTGATAAGCAACTTCCTTCTTGTTTGAAATAGGCCGTCAGTTCTAAATACATATTCCTTTTTCTACGTGCACCTCCTTTTGCCTTCTGCCTTAATTCTTCATGGCACAAAGTCAACAAGGTGCTTGAAAAGTTCCTCAAAGATTTTCGTCCATGATGGCATCAGAGCATCACACAGTTTCTGCAGATTTGTTGGATGCACATCTATCATGATCTATCTATCAACGCCAAATTCTGACCCTGAAATCTGAATGTTGCAGCAGAAATGAGGCTCAACAGACCAGGAAACATTTTTCCACTCGTCTATTGTCCAATCCTGGTCAGGCCTTAATTAATTGTACCCTCGGGTTCTTGTTCTTAGCTGGCAGGAGTGTCACCCAGTTTGGTCTTTTGCTGCTGTTTCAAGGTTGAATGTGATGCAGATTTAGACATGTTTCTCTGCATACACTGGTATCAACAAGACATTTTCACCTAGAGAACTGCAGCACACTAGATATTTTCCCTTTTCAGACCATTCCCTGTAAAATCTTAAGAGATGGTCATGTGGGAAAATACAGTAGATTAACAATTTCTGAAACCAGCTTGTCTAAACAGGTGTACCCAATAAAGTGCTGAGTGAGTGTAGTTAAAAGTAAACTTTAAATACTAATACTTTCAGAATCAGATAGTCTTCCATCTTAGCATTTCTAATAAAGCTCCCATGCTGCATACCAAAATAATGTATTCTGAGATTGAGGAGAGTGGCAGTACAACTTTACACAGTGTACTGCAAGGCATGCATGCTGATTAAGTATTCACTAAAAGACCCCGCGATTATCTTTTCTCCAAAGAGGAGGAGCTGAACTGGCTCTAATGCTCTCTGCTGCAGAGTAATTGTAGAAAAGAATCCTCTCCCCATCTGGCCTGAGTTTGTTAGATGCCTAGGTCTCTCATTACTTCATCCAGCAGAAGAGCGGGGCTGGGAACACAGTGCCAAACTACAGCAGCAAAATCCCATTCACCCCAGCTATTTCCCTGTAACGCTCTCTGGACCACCCGCCTTCCTGTTTGCTGTCTGCATCAGAGCAAGTATGCAATGCAATGTAAGCTTCCCCCTGTATTTACCACCACCCGAACACCCCCCAGCCCTTTCTTTATTCCCTGCCTACGCTCTCTCAGCCACACCCCGCCTGTGGTCAATGCAGTGTGAGAGAAACTGTGTCCAAACAATAGCCCCGGAGAAGCAGCTCGTCACTTCCCTAACATTTTCCCTCTCTCCTACTCTTCCACACAAGTCTTCCTACAAAAAGAAGTAATTGTGGAATAGAAGGGACTCCAACAGCAGGTGGAAACAGCAGCATTAGTGGGTGGTTCTGCTGTTAGTTAGAGATGCAGACAACAGTGATGCTGTCAGGCACAGAGGCACTGTTTTAACACTGCAGCAAGAGCTCCTCTTACTATCAACCTCTTAAATGCTGGTAAACTGATTATCTTCAAATTAAGATTTTTTTCATGCATGATCCAAAACTTCAACACATAATAAATAGCTGGGAAAACTAAGAAATGAAACCTGTTAGTGTGCAAAACGACCTGGAACAAGGTCATGGAAAGGCAATCAAATGTGAAACCAGAACTTAAAGTCTTTACAGTGTTTGCAGTTTAGTTATTTTATAATTAAGGTCCTGTTTGCATTCAGTGTTTATTTTGTTTTCAAATACATTTGAGTGTCTGTGCTTAACAACTGAATAGAGCTTAGAAGTACTTACTGGAACTGGCGGGCTTTGTTCTATGGAGGTAATGGCTTTAAATAAATAATGACTCTGTGGTTATTTGTTTTGCTTTGTAATGGAATGCAAGCCCCAGTAATGAACTGACAGAGCAGTGCAGACTGTCAGTGGGAACAGAAGCCTGGTGGACTTTTGCTTGTGCAAGAGTTTCCACTTTGGAATTTAGCTACGCAGAGAGCAGGAAGGAGAGATGGGCGCCACATATCCACTTTCATGTCCATAAGGGGCTTGGATTGTTTCAGTTTCTTTGAAATCTTACTTAGTGTGTGGTTCACCAGGAGAACATTACCTATTTCACATTGCAGTGTTTGTAAAAAGGTCAGAGGTGGCAGATGACAGCTGACCTCAACATGTCTTATGGGTCTATTAGCAAAGGTGACAGAACTGCTGCCCCCGGACACCAGCTGGTGATGCCGTTCCTTCGCTGTGGGGCGCCAGATGGCCGCAGCGCTGTCACCGTGCGGCCCATGTTGTGTAAACTGCCACCTTGAAGCGAATGAGCCTGCAAAAAGGCGGGCAGAGAAGTCTACAGGCAGTGAGGCAGTGGAGCAGAGCCAGAAAAGGGAACTGCAAAAAAAAAAAATGCCAACTCTCAGAGAGGGTACATCTCAAACAGACATTCCTCAGCACTTAAATTTTCCAGGCCAGCTTTATCTGAATGAAACTTCACATAGCAAGTCAGTGAAAGCCATTTCAAGGAGAACTGAGGAGTACTTTAACCATGACACGAAGCACTGAATTGCTTTCCGGTGTGACACTCTGCCTCTGAGAAGATATTATTCCTGTCAGTGAGACTGATATGTCTCCATATGCTAATTATATCCATGAAGGCTAAAGTGCTTATTTAACTGATTCTTTTCCACAAGTTCCAAACAGTCTTTTTTCCCCAGATGATTTTTTTTTTTTTAAGGAAAATGGCATTTTCATATAGATTTCCTGTCTTATGTCACGGTTCAGGTTAGGAGCACGTTGTGAATGTGGCTTTTATTAGCAGGGGAGTCGGGAGAGAGGGACTGACTAATGAGGATATTCCTCACTCTTATCATTGGTACTTTCCTGCCAGTTTCCCTCACATGGGGCCCCCTCATCATAAAAGTACTTTGCAGAGTTTTCATCCAGAAAGAAAACTGCTGAAAATGAGAACTCTGCATAACTTCAGTGACTATCTTGTGTTTATCACCATCACATGTCAGGGGAGGGAATTAAGTATTACTTCCTGGTTGTGTTTTATGGGCCTTGTAGATGCTCCATCTGTACCATGTGCATCTGGAGAGTATCAGAGATGGGGAAACCTGCAGCAAGCAGTTCTCTTAAGAGGATTTCCTTAAATCTGTTCTAGGTAGAAGAAGACAGAGTATTTGGAGGAAGGATGAGGCTTGAAAATCGGTACAGGTGTTTGACCGAAGCCTGGCATAGGGGACTGTGAGGGTGTGCGTCTCCATTAATGACACGCTGGGCCAATGATTGAAAGAGATTCACTGAACTTCATACAAAAAAAAGGAAAAGAGCTCAGACAGACTGATGATTCTCCCAAGTGCGGTGTTTCAAAACTGTTGTGGCTGCCTCACAACAGGAGGCACAGATAATGATCAGGCTTAAAGAACCCGGCTCCTCTGCCTCTTCCGTGCCTCCACTCTGCACATCTAGCCTTTCGTTTTCACCTTAAATCATTCAAATCCCTGGCGAGTCCAAACTTCAAACAATTGAAACTCTCAGAAAGAAAGAAAGATGCAGACAGCAAGAGACGAGTAAAGCCTGGTTGCTTCCACAACAGTCTCAGCTCATCCTATTAAAATGCCTCATTGCTTTAGCAGCGGAGACTTTTTATTGCTGCTGGTACATATTGTTGCCTTGGTTGCAGTTTAAATCCATTCCCAGAAGAGAATGGACTTGGCATGGAGGAAAATAAGTTGTGAGGAAGTGCAGACCCCCTCCCTTCTCATATCCAGAGGATGCAAAGCGTGACGTTCCAGCAGAGCAGAGGATAAGCAGAACACTTTTCTGCTTCTCCAAATCATCTGCTTCATGCAGGCCTCTGACAAGATTGATGAGCTGAAGACATCCTGAACATCGGGACAATGCTGAGCGCTGTTAAACACCCACAGGATCCATAAATGGCAATGCAAAGGATGTGTACGTCTTCAACTCATGTCATTATCGCGTCTCTTGTGTAAACATGAAATTATATGAGGAGTTTAAAATCAAACTTTTACATGAATCCTTTATTATTCTAAATTTGTAACGTAGGAGTTTCTCAAGTCAGCTGCAAAAGTACTCCCTAAAGCTGTGTTTGGATTATAGCTCAAATAATTAGGCAGTTCACTGAGCAGCAACTGAAAATTAATGATAAATAATTTGATTTTCTTTAGTTTTTTCTACTTTGTAGCATTTCTGAATATAAATGTTTACCTGTTTTCTTTTTCTTGCATGATAGCTTACCTGAAAATGGACAAAGCCATCATTTAAATAGAATATCTTGGACTGAAAAGTGTGACCAGTTGTGTCCAGTTGTTTCCTTACATTTAAGTAATAATATCCTAATAATGATTTCATTGGGAAATCAGTTGTGGTATGCGGTTTACCAAGCTAGGTATGTGCTAGTTTGAAGCCTTCTTCATGTGAGAGCTTCCTGATTTCTTTCTTGTTTTTGCATCCTTGTCTTAAAGCTGGTTGTACAGTCCAGCATGTGTTTCCATCAGAGTACACGATTCTGGTCAGACAGAGTCGGGAGAAGTCTCCCGTGCAGTCCTCTGAGGTCCCGACTGGTAGTTGCTGGAAGCAGATCACATAAACGTCTGCTGAATGTTGACTGTTGGACCAGTTGGCCCGAATAGAGGACAAGCTGAGTTCAAGAGGAATGGGATAAAAAAACAAACTTCAAAGATCAAAAAATAAAACATGAAATGCAGACACAGCAGCTGTAGTGGACACTTTTCATAGTTTCTAACACTTGGTCTCACTTCACCATCAGATTTAACCATCAACAGCAAAAAAAAAAGCTAGAGTGGCCCACAGACCGGTGGTACCACATCTTTGGACACTGCCTCCATCTGGCAACAAAGCTCACTGAAAACAAAGGGGCATCCCTGGACTGGATCTCACAACCTCATCTAACAGTCACTTGTATTTACAATGACGGTTAAGGCGCAGGAGGCTGCTGCAGTATTCTCCTGAATAATAGGTGTCACCACTCAGACATTATCACGTCAAACGTGCTGAAAAGGAGGAGAAGAAGTCAAAACCGGAAGCCAAGACTTTGTCAAGTTTTTGTTTCACAAACTTAAGTTTTCAAACAGCTAGAACATCTCCTTCTGTGTGTCAGTTTGTCTCTGAGCTTCTGTGTGGGATTATCAATAAAATGGTGGCAAAAAAACAGCACTGGCAGTGCAAAATGGCAAGTTACAAAACCAAAGAGGTGCACAACCAGTCGACATGCCACAAAAACTGTGTCTTGCAACACAGGATGTGATGTGAAAATCGTCACGCGACACAAGCGACGCGGCAAGCATAAAAACGACTTTAAACGTCCACTTGAAGTCTGGGGGCGATCGTGGCTCAAGAGTTGGGAGTTCGCCTTGTAATCGGAAGGTTGACGGTTGGAGCCCAGGCTTGGATAGTCTCGGTCGTTGTGTCCGTGGGCAAGACACTTCACCCACCGGCGCCAGTGTCTGGCAGCCTTGCCTCTGTCAGTGCACCCCAGGGTGGCTGTGGCTACAATGTAGTTTGCCATCACCAGTGTGTGAATGTGTGTGTGGATGACTGGATGTGTAAAGCGCTTTGGGTTCCTTAGGAACTAGTAAAGCGCTATACAAATACAGGCCATTTATATGTGTAGTTGTTGTACTGTAATGTAAATTTAGTGCAGACGCTTGCATTCACATCCAGTTACATCACTGGTACCCAAAGACCCTAACACAGTCGCTTTAGAGCCAGTGCTAATTAGGTTTGGGTGTAGTAATAGTAATAATATTTCTAAAAAGGAACTGTCAATATATACAAAAAGAGTCCAGTGACAGGACTGAATGTAAGAGATTACAGATCCTGTTGCATTTGTATTTCTAGGATTTCCTTTCTCAAGCCGCAAACTATAATGAGGACATAAAGTCCGCACACAAATGACACACAGTTCGCTGATAATTGTGCAGATTTTTCATGCCAACAAAAAGCACGTCTTTGTTTTGTAAATCACTCATAAAACTCACCACATCTTTTGGGATTTCTTTCACATGCAATTCTGCCACAATTTAGTCAATCTTCCCCATCGTCATGCAAAACAATCACTTTTGAGATGTAATTTATTTGCTCTCAGAAAGTACTTTTTTATATTTGAGAATGTAACAAAAAAAACTCATAAAAGCAAAAACTTGTTGTTAGTCAGAGTTTTGTGCATGTAGTAGTTGTAATTTGCGTTCTGTGTTGCATCTACACACCTTTTCTCCCAGGCTACAACAGATGGCTCACACTGCAGCACACCTCACTGTTTAGTTTCTACGGGGAATCCACTGAGCGCCGCTGCTCAGGTTGTTTCCAATTACTCTAAAATGAATAAGTTCTGTCTTTGAATGTATCATTAGGGAAAACACTGATTTCACAAATGAGATTACACATGTCTGACAAAGCCTGGCGTTAGAGTTTGAAAGAAACTTTATCTGCTTCTGTTTCTGGAGGAACACTGCTCTTTTTGAATCTGCCTTCCAGTCCTCATAATCACACTTTGTTTTTACTTTATATTCCTTTACTTTCACTTATTTGTAGTAAACATTTCTAGTTTAGTGTGGCAGCACGGTGGCACGGTGGTTAGCACTGTTGCCGCACAGCAAGAAGGTCCTGAGTTCAATTCCAACATCAGGCCGGGGTCTTTCTGTGTGGAGTTTGCATGTTCTCCCTGTGTTTGCGTGGGTTCCCTCCGGGTACTCCGGCTTCCTCCCACCGTCCAAAGACATGCAGCTTGTGGGGATAGGTTAATTGGATAATCCAAATTGTCACTAGGTGTGAATGTGCGAATGGTTGTCTGTCCCTGTGTGTTGGCCCTGCGACAGACTGGCGACCTGTCCAGGGCGTACCCCGCCTCTCGCATTATGACAGCTGGGATAGGCTCCAGCTCCCCCCGCGACCCTGAAAAGGATAAGCGAATGGATGGATGGAAACATTTCTTAGTTGTGCAGTTTAATTGGACAAATTCTCTTTGAAGGTTTAAAAAATATATATCTGTAGGGAGTTATTACAAAGCAACAAACGTTACATGTTTCTGTTGATGCATCACCATCATCATCATATCTCCAGGCCCCCTGAAATGTTGATACCAGGCATATAAGTGGGCTCCATCCCTGAATTATTTTTGGTTTGCAGCCTGAAGGCATTAGTGTTGAAAGCATGCCTCTATGTTTTCTCCTGCTGAGGAGGTCCTACACAAATATTTATCAGGTTGCCAATTACCGTAGCCCGTGTTCCCAGGCACATAGAAAAACAAAACAGTGTGCCTCTGTTGCCAGGCGTGTGTATATGCATTCCTGCAAATCTGATTATTGTTTGAAATAAGTGTCTTGCTAAATTTGACCTCAAATCGTATGTGCTCCATCAATATTCCAGGAGACAGTGCACTTCTTCTCTTGCAGCTTATTGTAAGAAGCAAAGAGGCATCTTTATCACAAGACCTTTAAAAGTTACACACACCTGGCAAGCAGATCAATTGTCTAAGAGATTGAAAAATAGATGCTTTATAGAGAGAGAAAGCAAACTCAATTTTCCACATAAAGGGATCAGAAATAACCACGTGCTAATCTCCTGTATGCATAGAATTACATTATTTACTCTTCAGATTAGGATACATCTGCATCTTTAATATAAACAAACCAAAATTAAGCCTGCTAATCTTTTTCAGCTGATGGAATTATCATTCTCAATTGACTACAAAGCTTTACAAAGGCTACTCAGTGAAACTGCTGTGGGCCGTTTGATCCTGAATTATGCAAATTGCAGTGAAAATAGAAATTAAACAATCAGCAGTTTTTTTTTTATTCTATTCAGCATTTCTTTCAAGCTTTGCCATATCTAGTCTCCATTTAGATTAATAGGGTAAACCAGAATTTAGAAAGCTGCATTAATGTTCTAATCAGGATATTGCTGACTTAGACTCATCATTGTATTGACATCATTTCAGGTTTCATGCATATCAATAGGACAGTTTCTTCTATATGACTTCAGGCTGCATGCGCTCACATATTACAAACCACTCACTTGGCGGTTTGTAATTTTCTCCTGTGATCGGACATTCTCAAGTTTGATGTTTTTATTTAAAAGTTTTGTTTTTTATTTAAATACGTGCCTGGTGGATATTTACTGTGTTCATTTTTCAGGTTGTTGCGCTCATGGTGGCTCAGTAGTTAGCATAGCTCCTTCATAGCATATCTGTTCTGAATTAGCCAATAAATCAGTGTGTATACACTCACCAGCCACTTCAAGAGGTTCATCTTGTTAGTACCAGGTTGGACCCCCCTTTGTCTTCAGAACTGCCTTAATTCTTCTTCTAATTTTGGTCTATGTCGACATGATAGCATCACATAGTTGCTCGAGATTTGTTAGCTGCACATCCATGATGTGACTTTAGCAGTCTGAGCTGTTGATGCAAGACAGGCTCTATGCTTTCATGATGTTTCTGTCAACTACCATCCAAATGTCACAGCGAAGTCCAAGACTCATTAATCCAGGCAGCATTCTTCTATTTTCCAATTTCGGTGTGTTTTTGCTGACTGTAGCCTCAAGTCCTGTTTTTAGCCGACAAGAGCAGCACATGGTGTGGTCTTGTGCTGCTGTAGGCCATCGCTTTCAAGTTTTCACTGTGTTATGCATTCAGAGATGCTCTTCTGCATACCTTGATTGCATTGATGAATTACTGTTGCCCCTCTCACTGTCGTCTGGCCATTCTCCTCTAGCATCAGAAAGATATTTTGAGCAAGAGAACTCCTGCTCACTGGATAGTTTCTTTCTGATCAGTCTCTATGAGCCCTAGAGATGGTTGTGTGGGAAACTAAAGGAGATCAGCAGTTACAGAAATCCATGTAAAACCCACAACCATGGCATGTTCAGTGATTGGATGATTAGATTTTTGCATTAACAAGCTGAACCACTCACTTCTCGCTGGTTACATCCTCTTATGTTTTTTTACAGTCAAGGTTACCAACAATTTCAATACTACTCATTTTTTGCCTGTTCTTTTTTGTTTGTTTTTTTGTTTCCTTATGTTCCCATTGAGGTCTTTGAGTGTGACTTTTTGGACCATTTTTGCAGTTTGTCTCATCCCAGCGCCTCGCTGGAATTGTTTGTTTATGCTTACTGCCTCCAAGTGTATGACCTCTGCCTGGATTAAAGAAATGGATTTTGGATTTCCGCTCTGTCTCCTGTGTCCAACGTTTAGGTCCTCCTCTTTCTGAAACCCTTACACAAAGCAAATCAAGGGCAGCATAGTAACCAACTGATCCTGTACTTCCAAACAAAGTATTATAAGCACCAATCAAGAGAGTCTCACAACTCATGCCAAAGTCCCCGTTTGCCAGCGTTCCCAGGCATGCCAGTTTACCCCTGCAACCGTTTCTTTCAAGCTTTCAGTTTTAATGCCTTCCTTATAAAAGTCTCTAAGCCCACGCAAAGATAACCCCATTGAGGAGATTTTCTCTGACTTTAACCAAGTTCTGTTTTTTAAGTCTGAGTAATACTCTTTATGACTAGTCATTTCACGGAGACACGCTAAATCTTAAGATTGCTTCTTTAAGCATCGTTGGACTTCAACTATTCTGTCTTCTGTCATCTGGTGCTATTACCACACCCACTCTCTGGTACTGGTCCTCTCATGTTGAGGATGGCAACGCTGACAAATGGACATATGTGATGGAGTTTTCTGCTCTGGCCACGAAACAACGAGTTCTATTCAGCGTGGCCACCATCACTTGAAGTGAAGTGGGTTTTTTTGGAAGAATGTTTCAGATTCAGGGGTTTCCCACAGACTCCCCCTAATTAACCACAGCAAGAGACTCAGCTACTCTCTCTGTCCGGGAATGTGCTCCTAAACCACCAAGTATGCCACTGTTCCATCCATTCTGCAAGCCCTCCCTACTTCCAACTAATATCCAGCGAGAACAAAACACAATCATTTTATTTTACAGCATTAAACAGTCAGTCAGAAGGGACCTACCATACCTGTATGTTTTACTGTTTTAAATGAGTCACATTTTCCTGTGGGTCTAGTTGAGGTCGTTGGGCTAGAAGGGGTTGTTTTTGTTTTGTTTTTCATGGGTATTATGTGGCAGCTAAGACAGGTTCTATTACTTTCGCTTTATGAGGTTAATGCGAGCCACAGGGCTGCACAACATCCACTGCTTTGTCAAAAGACTGGACTGAAGCAGAGGAGCTGGGATGTGTATAATTTATTGTCCACTGTGAGGTCCTGAAACTACAGGCAGAAAACAAGAGATAAGGAGAGACAAGGCAATAAATAGGAGAGGAGAGGAGAGGAGAGGAAAGGTAGTTTCAGGCTTAGCTCCATTATTAGATCCTGTGTGCTGCCGAATTGATTTTGAGGTCAGTCCATAAAGCACACTGCCTCAGCACTGTACTAACAGTGGCATCATTATGGCGTTATTAGTGCAGAGCGGGAGGACTCACAGGGCTGTGGGAGTAATTTACAGGTGTGTTAAACATGACTGCTGTTCCAGAAAGAGAGAAAAGAGCCCAGACCATTTCTGTCACACTGCTGTTAGCTAATTACATTCAGGGGTTACCCGAACAACATTTTCATTTTCAGCATGAAACTCTTGCTTTGATGTCACATGAGCCGCTACCTGAGAACTATACGCATCCTGCTAAAATGACCTGATGACTACAGTAAGTCAGGTAGTGCTCAGGTAGATCAGGAAAGCTCTATATAAGGGCCTAGAGCTGGGCGATATAAGATTTTTTCATATCACGATATGTTTTTTTTCATTTCAGGCGATAACAACATATCACGATATAAGCCAAATAACTATATTTGTAAGATTTAAATGTGCCGTTGCTCACAAGTAAAATGTGAAATAATCAGCAGCTTGTTTTGATTTAAATATTTATTTCCCATAATAAGTTCAACAGGGTAGATGTACGTAAGGAACATTTTTTCAGATAAATAAAGGCAAATATTGCAAACTACACAAAAGGCAGCCGCTAAAGCGTTTAAGTTTCAAAATAGAACAAACAAAACAGACTACTAAATTGTCAATTCCACTTAGAAACAAAATATTAATTCTAAAAAAAAATCTTAGTTTGTTTTACAGAAGAACAGGCAAAATTGACTAACTTTTGTCAATATCAAATAAACTGAGAACTAAAAGGAAATTCTCAATCTCCCCTTGTTGTATAGCTTAGCTTTTCAAACAGTTTTAACAGTTACTTTAGTCTGACAAAAGCCGAATGACGAATTAGCGCTTTCAGTCAGAAAGCGATTATTTCCAGACTTGCTTTCGGCACAATTTACAGTGCGCGCTACTCTGTTTTTTGTCAGACTTGAAATAGCCGAAATACCTTCACACTACGGAACTTCTGTGGCTCTTCCGTTCGACAATTTCTCCGGCATTGGAACCATCATCTGTTTTCTCTTCGGTAACCTTCGGTCACGCTCTCGGTTGATTTTTCTCTAGTCAGCAAACTCATTTCCTTGATTACCCAAACAAATACTTTTTTTTTTCTTCAAACTTTATTGAAATTATAAAGCGAACAGTCAGTCATTCCAGTTCAGTTTGTACAGTACACATACAAGGCAAATAAGAGTAACAATATACAGTACAATGGAATAAGAAGGATAAATAAATAAAGGAAAGAAAAAAAAGAAAAAAAAAGAGGGGGGGGATGTGACAGACTTCATAACAACTTTGTACTTGAAAGTTGTGACAGCTCATTCATTAAACATTTTTACCCAAAGAAATACACATGTGCGGCTTGGCACTTGCTGTACGTAACAAGTCACCTGACGTGACGCTGCGGCTGTGATTGGTTCGGCTCGTTAATTTGGATTGGCTGTTCTTCTTTTTTTTTTTAAGAGGACAAGAGAGATGAGACCTATCGCAATAGTTTAACTTTTCTATCGAGAAAAAGTTATTTCGCAATACATATCGTTATCGTTTTTCTGTGTGTACGGCTGTAATCAGCTGACCTGTGCTGCTGCTTCGACATTTACTGAGCTTTGAGGATTTAGCTGAATTCAATAAGATGTAAGCAGATGTTTAATGAGCTGCATGGTTGACTTCCAACCCCTAGACACCATAAAGCTAGTACAGTATAAAAGCTACAATTCAGTGAGTGAATCTAATCAGCCTGTATGCTCTGTAACCTTACATTGAAAGGCACTGCATCACTGTACACTTCACCACAGTACTGCAAACTAGCCGTCACTAAACTGGAAAGTGCTGAGTACAATTTCATGCAGCATCTAAATAACACAAAAAAGTGTACTTTTGTTAGTTTTGCAAGACACTTCACAAAAACATAATTCAGCAACAAATCATGTATTGATCCAACATTCATTTAAAATCCATAAAATGAATGAGGACATTCCATGTAAGCTTTGAAGTTTCCAGTTTATAAAACGTCACTTGCTGAGCAATCCTCTTTAAAAATAGTCTAATCTTCCTTTTCTTGTCTCATTTCTTACATCTTTCTCCATTTTTCAGTGTTGCACATTTCATTGGGAAATGCAGCAACTTTGCATTAGCTATCAGACACATTTTGTTATTTTATTCTTGTTCCTCTTCCGTAGCTCTAGCTAGATGCTTACGTACTGTGATTGCGACTTTATTTACATGTGCACCATGAACGTATCACAGAGACTAGAAGTAAAGAGGGAATGTGTTGAAGGTGTAAGCAGATCATAGGATGTCATTATTATTCTCATAGTGAGAAAGTATCTCCATGCTGTCACTGGAAGCACTGTCAGGTTATAGCACATGAAAAATTCAATCATCCAATAGTAGCCTGCCTATCAGATTTAATTGCTCATTAACTGAAGGTACTGGAACTCCATTGGAGATCTTTCTGGAAAACTTTAACCCCTAATTGAAGCCATTTCTGATTAGGCTTTGGTGAATAGTAGATGGATAGCACTGAAAGGCCAGATTAATTTCTGTTGTCCTGTTTCAGGTTGCTGCTGAATTTATTTCCCTATTTATAAACTACATGACTTTCAGATACTCTTCATTTGCTGGTAGTCTTTTAGGCTTGCCACTTCTTCTTTGGTCCTCCACTTGTCCAGGTTCCACAAATGTTTAAAGGACATACTGCACACTATGCTGAGATATGACAAGTGTTTTGGCTAATAGGTCATTGGTAGTCACCATGTGCATGCAAAAATACTACTTTGGTTTTTTGCTAAGGTTTCTGTTATTTGACACAACACATCCTGCAACACATCCATCCTTTTTTGTGTTAAGTGGCTTAACAACGTCATTTTAAAAATCCTCTAGAAATGGTCAGGTACAAGGACTGGACTGAAAACGAGTGAAAATGTAATTACAATGTAACAAAAAAAACCTTTTAAAAATCTCCAAGAAGCTTGGACAAATTTTACTCAAGATCAGTTTTTAATAAATTAAACAATGTCTGGAAGCAGAATATAAGGAAATGGTGGGTGACTCAAGATATCTGTCTCTGTTAGTTTCAAAAAGCTGTAGGATAGCAAAGGGTTTAAACATCTGTAACATGTTCATGTTACAAGTAGAGTAAGATAAATGAGATAAATAGTGCATATAAACAGAAAAAAAAATGTCTGAACACCCCAAACAACATGACCAATGAGGCTTGCTGGCTGCTCCATGTGGACTCAATTAGAGGTCCTGATATTCAGTATTCAGCTCAAGTGACCGTTAATTCCTGTTAAATCGATGCAACTTTTTCCTATTAGTCGCATTTTGACCTTTCAACAAGTTAACACAAGCCCAGTAGGGATTTAAGTGATTTCTATTCACACTGTGCCGCCTTTATAAATAAATGAAAAGCTAACTGTGAGCGGGAGACCTGTACTGTAATAATTAAGGCCGGTTTCACTTTAATAGACTTACAGTGGGATGTAATGCTGATTATGGTTCTTTTTTTTAAACGGAAATGATCATAAGGTGTTCTTGTGAAAATAGTTTCTGCTGCCTGAAGCTGTTGTGGTGAAATAGTCTCTTTCTGTTTCCCACCACCGTTAATGTCATATGGGGAATTCCAACCATCCCAGAGCTGAGTCAAAATGCACTTCAAAATTACCGCTCCCTTCTTAAAGGTTTATGGTTAGATGGCTTGCGCAATGTTTTGCAAGAGGGAATGTGGGAATTTGGGTTGTTCCAAATATGTCATCCATCTCACATGAATAAACTGTTTGGACAGAAAAAGCAAGTCCGTATAAACACATGTAATGTCTGTGACAAGACTTCAGCCCTTTGGACTGCAATGTCTGAGTGCTTTGTTTCATTGTTCAGTGCCAGCAACAGAGGGAAGTTGTCGAGAAGCAAGTATTTTGTCAGTGTTGTGATTTCATGTAAGTTTTGATGTCTGTGCATTGCTTTGTTTTGTTTTTGGCACTGCCGTCCATTTCCAAATTTCTAATTCTCACGAGTTTCACGAGCATATTCCTCTTGAATTCTTCTTGTCTACGTGCTGACTATAGCTTAAGCTGTAACATATGTCCAAACTGATTTATAATTGTTTACAGGCACAGATGCTATTTTACATAGGTCTGCTGATGGGAGAATATTTTGGGCTGCTGTCACTGTTTTCTTGCTGTGAGAGAGAGAAAGAGAGGGAGACAAACAGAGATTATGAAACAGACAAGATGACATAAAGGGGTAAAACTTTGAGGCTTTCAACAGACCAGTGAACTGCAATCTGAAGAGCAGCAGAACACTGTGAGAGACAGGTAATGACTGTGTGGTAATACACCTCCAGACCTTAATTGGTTTGAATGAGCAGCTGGAGAGGCTCTTCCACCGGGCTGTGAATGAGCAGACTGTCAGGTGACAAGCCGTGGAGGGAGAACTAATTGTCACTTTCCTCCAGACACGCTCCTGTCTTTCCTCGTGTAGCTGACAGAAACCCTAGGAGGCAAGGTTGGCTGAGTGTGTTTTTATGAACATGAAATCTTGTTGTATAGATCTCTGTTTGATTCCTTTAAAAGTGTAGTCACATTCTGGAGTGAAACTTCAAATTACAGTAGTTAACTGTTATTTTTTCCATTTTTAAATTATCATTGCAACGTCTGTGGCTGTTTGAATAAAGCAGTAATTACACACAAACCAAACCAACAGTGTTTAGATTAGCTGCTTATCAACCTCACTGTCACTGTGCAATTCTGTCTTCGGTATGAATTTTCAAAGAAAATGAATCCTTGATTTACAGCAAAGAGGGCGTGCATTACATATTAAACAAATAAATCAGGAACAGAAAAGCACATCTGTTTCAGCAATGGGTAGCTACATGTAGGTTTAAATATCTCTTTGTCATATATGATCGAACACATAATTTATAATACAGACAAGAAGTAGCAAATGTAATGCAATTGTTTAGAGAAATTAAAATAATGGTTAAAATGGAAATACTCAAAAAGTTTGTGCTTCCTCCCCCAGTGGCTTGTTGTTGGGATTTTCTCTGTATTATTGTATAGGATCTTTACCTTTACAATATAAAGCACCTTGAGGTGACTGCTGTTGTGATTTGGTGTTACATAAATAAAGATTAATTGAATTGGATGTAAGCACTAAGGAGCAGTTTCAAATGACAGTCTGTAGTAATGTTGAATGTATTGCAACATAACTTTAAAAAACAAGAGATGATCGAACTTTTTCAGTTGCTCGTAACAGTCTGTTTTTTGTTTTTTAATCCAAAGGATGTTTATGCTACCCTACAGTGCCAACAGTACACAACGTTAGCTAAAAATGCATGACTAATTTCCAGTGGAGCCTGATCGGTTTATCCATGGAGTGATATTAGCTTCTCGATGGTGTCAGCTGTTGTAATTACTGATAATTAAAAATGTTAAAAGTAAAGTGGAGGAACACGAGAAACACCCTTCAATTATGTTATGAATGTTGATGTTGCATAGTTCTCCCAGCAGGGGGCGCTCTGCAATACCACTAACACACTAACAAGCAGCTGATCTGAGTAGAGTTAAATAAATAACTACAGGTAACAAATGTTTGGGAAATCTGTTTATATAGTTTGTGTTACTGGAAGAAAACTATATCTTGACAAGTATAATAAAATATTTTACTTTTTAAAGACAAATGATTGTTATCGTTTCAGTCTTAAAAAACCTATATTAGTCAGGCTCAAGTTACAGCCATCTCCAGTGTTGGCTGTAACTTTTACAGTATATTTTGGGGGCTTTTAGCCTTTATTGTATTAGGACAGAGGAAGATTTGCAGTAAATAACTTCAGGGCAGATTGTAACCCAGGCCTCTACAGTGACATTATGGTATATCGGTTGCCTACTCGACCCAGTGAGCTAATCAGCACCCAATATCAAGCTTTGAGTAATGATGTGGGAGCAAATTGCCTGAATGTGCTTTTTGTTCATGCTCTGACAAGCGAGGCGAGAGAAAGCATGGACTCTATCCACTTTTTATCTATATTTTATCAAAGTGAGTTGGAAGTTCTACATGAGATGGGTGTAAAAGAAAATAGTCCAGATTTCTAGTGTAGATAACAAGTTTTGAACTGAACTGAATGGAATACTAAAAGCTGTTGAGGTAAACTCTGCATTGAGTCATCCACAATTTGTCTTTGTTGGTGAAATTTTAATACTTTGTAGCTGAAGGGTTTTTTTTTTAATTGTATGCCTTGGGAAGAGTTGAAAATGATGAATGGCGTTTAAATTCAAGTAAACATCTAAATGGAAGAATTCAAACTGTAATTTTTTAAAATTTATAACTAAGTAGGAGTTTGTTCAGGGGAAAAAAATGCAAAGAAAAAAGCAATAAAACACAAATACAAGAGCAATCATGCTGCAGTACACATTAGATTATCTCAGAGGAGACGGCTTGTTAATGTTCAATTTCTCCAGCATGGGCATGAGATACTGAAGTGGCTGTTAACATGACCGTTATGCCATAAGAGTCTAATTTTCAAACATGTTCTTGGTATTAGAGGAAGTGGAGACATTGTTGCTGCAGTACAGTATGTTCCGAGTGGATTGAATGCTGTGCTTTAATACTGACGAAATCAAAGGATTAGACCAAGTCTGTCTTGTGCCTTGCATATGTCCCTGTGTCACTATAGGTATTAGCTTTTTAATACAGTCTGCTTTAGCTGTCTGATTACACTGCTGAAGAGTGAAGGTCCTGGCTTAAGAAAGGCTGTAAGCCAGCAAAGTATGAATGTATTTGGCCTGTAGAGGAATGTCCCATCTGCCGCTGCGGGATTGTTGGTGGCGCAGGATCTGTGGGGTTAGACCAGCAGGGGGTGGGCAAGACCATCTGAGGGGGGAGCAGGGTGTACTTTATAATAGTTAACAGGGAGGGTAGAAGGGGGATGTAAATGATGGGAGGGCGTAGACTGATCCCTATGGTAATCTCTGTCCCATCCCTTTTCTATGATGTTCAGAGCAGTGAACTGATGCTGCAGGAACAGCAAAAATCAGACGATAAAAAGTGAAGGAAGAAGGAGAGTTATGGATTTTTCCTATGTATTGAGGAATGAGGAGAAGCTGCGGCCCAGCTGCATACCGTGGGAATTGCACGGAGATGGGATAAATGGAGGTACCGCACATTTCTCACCAGGGTCAGAAATGCTCAACATGTTCCACCTCTGACCTCCATGAGTGTCGTGCAGCTGCAGTGCAGTAACTTTTGATTCATGAGGTGGTGTTTCTACAGCCTTGTAACGAGATATGCATGGATATACACATACCATGCTATCATTTAACCTTGTGATCAGCAATGTGTGGACATCTGATACTCAAGGCGTCTCTTCTATTCTAAGGGGCAGTTCCTGTGTATGTGATTGTTGGACATGGGCGAATGCACATGACTGGATAACACATTTCAAATGAATTAAGCCTGTGTCACAAGGGACACCTTGACACAGGAAGTCGATGAGTGTGAATTGTAATAGTGTTTATATAGTGTATAATAGTGTTGCTCAGTGAACACTGTAAATGAGTAGCTGGCTGGTGCTTCGGTTAATGGTTTTGTGCATCTTTTGTCTGACCTCTCCTTCATGATGATGAACTCCATCCACAAAGCATCTAAACTTTACACTATCAGTTATTTTTTATTTTTACCAGCTTTTTGGCCTGTTATCTTCAGCTTTGTCCTAGATCTGTATGTTTTGAGTTTTGTGGCTTTTCCATTTCCTGACATTCTTGGGCATTAAATTAGCCTATTGAGCTCACGTCATGCTGATCCAGCAGCAGCCAGCTGCTCTGACATTTCTAGGACAGAAGCAGGTTTGGAGATGAGAGATGGTTAATTTGAGACCCTCTGTTATTGTTACTGCAGACCCTTTGTTATTTTTGGAGCACTTAGGTGTTGGAGGAAGTTAATAAAGACTCAGTTTTATTTGTTTGTTTGTTGTTTGCTTGTTTATTTGTTGTTGTTGTTTTAGTTTTAGATGCGTTTACAGATGGGTGCAGTATATTTATGATCTCTTTTTGTCCTATTACTCTACTGTAAAACAGCAGCAGCTGGTGGACAAAAGAGGCTTATCGGACCCACTGAAAGGTATTATTTCTTTCAAGTCTTATCTTCAGCTGCATTATGGCGTATTTGTTTCAATAGCTTGTGCCAAGACTCAATTTTTAGAAGTTATGCTGCTAAGGAGTAGTTTGGCATTTGAGAAGCATCACAATTCACCCATGGATGTTTACATTATAGCATTATCCATTGCCTCACGAAGCAGGAGTTTGGCTACTGCCAGTTATTTTTGGTCAGTTATCAGCAAGTTATGCTTCACTAATACTGTGAAAACAGTGGCTTGGGTAACAGTGGCATGACCAAAATGAGTAACATAGATCTGAAACAGAAATTCCTCCATAAATAGTGGTGTAGCAACTGCAGGACAAATTGCAGCATGTTGGCAATCTGTGTGCATTTACAGTTGTGGTCAAAAGTTGTGGGAATGAAAGTCCTGGTAATTTATTTTTCATTTTTAAACAACTGCAGATTCTTCTGTCATCAGTTTAAACAATTGTGCATAAGTACAATTATTCATTTGGTTCGGCACTTTGCCAAGGTCTGGAAGGAGACCCAAACTGTCACCATCAGATGAAAGGAAACTGGTTCACATGTTCAGGAACAACCTGGGAACCACAGAGGCTCAAGCCTGCCATGCAAACTGGTGGAACACCAGCGTCACTATCCAGTTTTACATCACCATGGGCTTAAACGGTGCTGATTGAGAAAGAAGAAAGAAAGAACGTTTATGTAAACTTTGGACCACAACTGCATAAATTGGATAGCAGTTATTTTCAAACCTTGCCAGTCTGTCTGGACCACAGTTGTTTGGACAGCGGTTGCTATCCACTACCCAGACTATGCAGGCAGACTGTGCAGTTGCCTTGCAGTCAGGTTAGCGCTGTTCCACACTCAGAATCTGAGTGTTTGCAATAGGTCAGTGCACTCACCAGGTAACCACAGATTTTTCTTAGTCAAAAGGAGATTTGAGACCAATTTTTACTCTAGGGTGATTGAGCCATTAGCAGTGGAAGCTAGCCAATTTGGTTAGCAATGTGCAGTAAATGACTTTGTGTATAACACAGGTACAGGTACCTACTATTTCTTTTAGTTCAATTAACACACAGCACAGCAGTCCACTCTGCATTATATGTCAGATATGTATTTGTATCAGGCTGTAAGTGTGTTTATTTCTGGCTCTAAAGCTGTTATTTTTAGTACAGGAGTGAGTGGGGATTGGAATTAATATGACACTGTTTTTGGCTTCAGACTAAATAGAAATTGTTATTAAATTTTAGTAGATTGTAGTTTTTTTTGCTCTCTAAAAAACATTTCAGAAAACCCTGCTGCTGGACATTGTACATGTGTGATTCATAAAGTTTCTATATATGTAAATATTTCTCGACACGAGTGTTATAGAAAATGGAAAATGTATAAGTGGAGTGGAGGATATCTGCAATATGCAGCAGTAATAGAAAATGTTTTTCGCTCAGAGTACTTCAATCATTTGGTGTCTTCCCTTCCAAACTCTACTTATCAGTCGGCATCTATTATTCAGTGTCCCTGTTTTCTTAGACATTCATTCACATTTTCTTTAAAGAGATTATGGTTTACACCAAATGCTACCAAACAACCCAGATATCTGATGGAGTTTATTCAGTTGTATTTGACATAAAGAGCATCATACGTAGCTTGGAACAGCATCGTTTTAAAAAAGCTATACTTTCTCTTATCTTGGTTGTTTCCTAACAAACTACACTATCAGGTTAGTGTATGTATTATTCTCTGTGTGAGCCAAAGGTTAAGGCTTCAGACTGTTTCTAAGATCCAGTTTCAGATGGCTTGTTATTCCTACTATTGGGTTCTATCCACATATGCATGGATATTTTTTCTATCCGTTTTGGCCTTTCGTCCACATGAAAAACAACATTTTAGGTCACTGAAAAGCTTTTGAAAAATTCCTTCGGGGGTGAAGATTTTTACTCCACTTGTGTGTTTACATGTGGATTAAAAAAACAAAAACAAAAAATCCTGGTTTAAAAAAATGTGTCATAGCCTTGGATTTGTATATCAGTAAGAACAAATATCCTTAATATGGCCGTCTCAGGCACGCAGCTCTGGCTGTGAAGCCAGCAGCATTATTGCCAGCTGTTTCAAGCTTTTGTCTAAGCCCCTTCTCCGTTAGTACCATTAGTACTAGATCAAGACACCACGGATTGCCACGACTCGACTCGGATCAACTTATTTTCCATTGCAACCCAGTACTATCTAACTGGCGTGGTTGTCGTTGTAGCAATGTGTCTGAGCTTCCCACAACATCATTAATATGTGACACAAACTCTACAAAAAAGTGGACATCGAAGCAAGAATATACCTGCTACTCGGTCTGTGGCTTTTTGTCAAACTTGGGAAATAAAGCGTTGTTTTTTGTAGCCATTTCTCTCATTGCCGGGTTTCAAAAATGTCAGTTTTAATTATCGTGAACGACAAGCTTTCATGACCCATCAAGTGATGCTACTGAACAGCCAATCGGTGGCATGCAGTCTGACGACATCACATTTTAGTACCTGCTCAGATTGCTTGGAACCCCGGGTGAGCAGGTACTAAAAAAAGTACCTAGTACCCGGTACTATGACCTAATGGAAGACCCAGAAAACCGTGGCAAACTGTGCTGAGTCGATCAGAGTAGGTACTAATGGAAAAGGAGCTTAAGGGACGGCCAATCAAAATGAAGCAGAATTAAAGGGTGATGGCCTTAAAGGGAGAGCTGGATGAACTAAGGGACGGCACAAAGGGCTGATACAAGACAAATCATAATGAATTTGAATGGCGGATCAATCAAAGAAACTCGAATAAAGTCCAAGAATAGAACGGAAACGTTTCTTTTCAGTAAAATATGCTGATCCAAACCTCCCGGGTGACAGTGTGTGTGTGTGTGTGTGTGTGCATAAAGACTGAGCTGAACTGAATCTGGGAATACTCATAATGTTGGTGGATAAAGCGCATTCATAACCAACAGAAATAATGGCCCATAAAATTAATTTAATTTTTTTTTTTTCAGTTTCCTTTAGGCATTTCAGACACATTTTCCTGTCTGTGAATTCTAAACTAATCTTCCCCTCCACATGACTAAGAGTACTTTCCCTCAGACAAATTTTGCACAGTTTCATGGTAAATTGTTCTCAGGTTTTGAAATATAAGCTATCTTTGGCTATTTGAAGTGAGAGAAGATTATTGCATAAAGTTGGCCAGGTGCTCAGAAGAATCTTGAGGGCCTGCCTCCAGAAATGCTGTGCAAATAGGAAGCAAAATGGTGCTGTAAGAATCTGAGCTGACTGTTAATTAGGAGGAAGAGGAAACTAATGAAGATCTCCAGTCAACCTTACTCAGTCCCTTGAGAGTGCAGTGCCCTGGGGAGATGCAGGAACATAAAACTATTGTTTCAGTAGTTCAGATTACAATTTTACCATCATGTTACACTACAGTGATCTCAGTTGCAGGCATCATAATGACTTGTGAAAAACAAATGAATGAATAATCTCTCTTTTTAAAAGTTCAGTCCGTTCCTTCTCTTTTTGCTTTTCCAGCTTGACTATGTTTGTATGTTCCTCACTTTATGGCTTCTTCTCTTGCCGTCTGCCCTGCAGGGCGCCAGCAATATGCATCTTAGAACCTCTCTGCTCTTATTACTGCAGTTACTCTCCTGGGGAGAAAGCCTCAGTGGATCGAACGAATGGTGATCACTGACGCAGAACCAAACAGAGGGAGGAGAGGGTGGAGGGGCATTAAAGGCGAAGGGGGGGAAAGTGACAGGCTGAGAGAGCGAGAGAATTTTTCACTGCAGGAGTTACAATACAGAGACAGTAAAGGAATCTTAATAATCATGAGGACAAAAATCCTAGGAGAGAAAGAAGTAGATGAGTTGAGGGATTTGGGGGTTTTAAAACTTGGAAGAGAGGCTGATTGATGAAGGAGGATGCAAGAAGAGAGGGCAGTGAAGGAGCGGGGAGGCTGCTGGACTGACTGAACAATTGCAGAGCTGGTGGCGACACATAGCATGAAAGGCAGGAGAGGCATGGACATAAGGAGAAAGAGAGGCAGTGTTGCTCTCAGCAGTTTAAACTCCTGTAGCTAATGAGGTGACATCAATCACTCAGTGTACCTCTAAGCCAGTGGACTATTGTCTGCACTTTCAAAATGCAGTATCACAGCAAAGGTCAGCTTCCTTCACAGGATGGCGATAGAGGTGCCTACTTGCTTTGGGTCTTATCAGTAATTGTCATTACAGTCTGCAGGAGCAGTGCAGGCAAACAAAAAGAGCACCGTCTTTAAGCTTGAGTTTCACAGTGAAACATTAGACAATGAAATTCGGTGCAGATTTTTACCCCCAAAGACGGATTTATCTAAACTTTGAGAATGAAATTTTCAGCACCAGCTTGCATCAGCCTGTTGTCCCAGGCTGTGTCATCCTCCACTGAGACATAGTTTAATTTAAAAAAAAAAAAAAAAAAAAAAAAAAAAGGAAGAAAGAAAGAAAAAAAGTATTCTTTCAATTGGACATAAAAGTTTCACATTGGATTATTTCTTCACATGTTCATCTTTCACCACTGGCTTATAATGTCTCTCTAAAATGCTTTACTCACTGCATTCCACTGCTGAAGGTGAAACCCACTTCTTAATGCGATTTCTGTTTCTGCGCTGTTGTCGGCAAAATATATTGGCTAACATGAAACTTGGGTTTCATTCTGATGTTCTGGCAAAAACCATCAGACACAAAGTTCCTTCATATTTACTCAGAAGTGTTTATGTGGGGGAACTATCTACAGCATTCATTAATGGATGGCCTTTGTCTGCATTTTTTCATTAACTCTGAATCGAGGGCTTTAAAGATTATAAGATATTCAAGAACTATACTGCTAGTACAGTAGGATCGTAGACTCTCAGGCATTTCTAGCTGGTTAATTAAAAAGAAGATAGATGTAGAGATAGAAATAGAAATAGAAAATAATAAATAGAAATAGAAATAGAGATGTGTCTATAAAAGTGTTACATGTTTTCTTGCTGTTATACAAGAAAATTAAAATGATTAGGATGAAAATCATGGCTCTAACAAGTGCTAAAGCTAAAGTACAGCAAACTATATCATTCAGACTGGTAAATATTACACTTTTATCATGCATCTTCTGGAATGAAAGTAAACATTTAGCAATAGTGCAGCAATTAATACTCAATAACTACTTACGTTACCCCTGTAGTGGTTGTTAATAAACACACTGCAATGCAGAAGTAAATGTGTACATTTATTATACAGTCATGTGAAAAAGCATTCACAATCAAGAGCATGCTTAACTGCTTAGCGATTAAGAGGCCAAATAACAGCCATATGCTGCTAATCAAATCCTCTTGATTTGATTAGCATTAGAAGTGTCAGCAGTTCTATAAACGTAGACGTTTTGACAGTTTGTTGGTCTGGAGCATTCAGGTGTATGTTAACGTAATGCCAAGTAAGAAAGACATCCTCAGTGCGCTTAGAGAAATGGATGCTGCTGCCAATTAATCTGGGGATGGTCATAAGGCCATTTCCAAACAATCTGAAGTTCATTATTCTACACTTAGAAAAATTATTCGCTAGTGGAAAACATTTGAGACAGATGTCAATCTTTCCAGGAGTGGACATTCCAGCAAATTTGCCTCAAGGCTAGAGCGTGCAATAAATCAGAGAAACTCCAAAAACCCAAGAGCCTACATGTCAGACTCTACAGGCTGTTAAAGTTCGTGACAGTACAGTTAGAAAAAGACTGAACAAGTACAGCTCGATTGGACGTGTTCGCAGGAACAGATAGTCTCTTCTATTTGAAAAAAGCAAAACAGCACAGCAAATCTGAATCTTAATAAATTACAAGACTTTTGGAGCAATGTCCTTTGAGACCAAAGTGAAGAGATCTGGCTGTGATGCATAGCACTGTGTTTGTTGAAAACCAAACACAGCTTATCAGCACAAACACCTCATACCAACCGTGAAGCACGGTGGAGGGGTGATGATTTGGGCTCGTTTTGGAGCTGCAGGACACTTTGCAGTCACTGAGTCAACCACGAACTCTTCTTTATACCAAAGTATTCTCATCAATGTAGGGCCATCTGTTTGGCAGCTAAAGCTGGGCTGAAATTGGGTCATGCAACAGGACAATGATCCCAAGCACAGCAACAAATCTACAACAGAATCACTCAACACAAAAAGAATCAAGGAGCCACAATGGTCCAGTCAAAGTCCAGACCCTAACCTGACTGAAATGATGTGGCGGCACCTTAAGAGGGCTGTGTATAAATAATGCTGCAACGAACTGAAGCAACAATATAAAGAAGAGTCCGCCAAAATAATTATGTGATAGTCTAATAAAATTATTCAGAAAGCAGTTACTTCAAGTTACTTCTGCTTAAGGTGATTTTACAATCTACTGAATCATGGAGTGTTTTTAGTTTTTCTCAAGACTGCATAAAGTCCTGGGGAGCTTTCTTTTTCCACATGACTGAATGTCACAATGACTGACGTGGTGTTATGAGGCATGTCAACTTGTGCAAATAACCTGTGGTGATTTGTGATGCTACAATACAGATATTTTAAAAAATGGGATCAGAGGAATGTCATCAACCTGTGTCATTTATCATTGTGATATCTTGAAAATGTAGTTGTTCGTTAGCCAAAGCGCAGATAAGGACACAAAAAGAAATCTGAAGTGCAGTTAAATGTCACATAACTCACTGCTCATGGGTTATTTTTAAGTAAATAGAGTAACGTAAAACACAAAACAGATTTCAGTATAATTTCTTCCCTCACTGATCATTTATGTCTAATATTCAGCCTTTGGCTGTTAGCAGAAATAATTGTAAGAGTAACCAAGCATATATTCATTTTGTGTGTTCCACAAAATATTTTTGAATATAAGGTACGTTCATAAAAGGAAGATGTCTGACTTATTTAACTACCTGAAATAGAATATGTTTACATAGAAAAGGAGAACATTATTTCATCAAAAAAAACAAATCAAAAACAAATCTCTACAACCCTGACTGTGGAGGTCACCTTTATTAATTACCAAGTGTTTACACTGTAGCTGCAGGTATGGAAATCTTCAGTAATTGGTAGACATGCACTGTGCCAGGATGAGACACCCGGTTTGTGGTGTGTGTTTGTAACTTGTGCTTGAAGCTTTGTGGTTAAGTTGTAAAACTTAGCTGGGATGCTAATTAGCTCTTCTACTGCCATTCAGCTAATTATAGTCTCATGGGGGTTGCAGCACTGACAGAGAGGAGAGGATAGAGTGCGGATACTTTGCTATACAGGAACTCTTTGCTGTTCTTTGATGTTGTAGGAAAGGGCGTAAGAAAGTGGTCAGCTCCCTTCTTTAGATTGCGCCTGTGCTGAGACATTACTCATTCTGAGCGCTGCATACTGCTGAGCAAAAAGCTGATTCAGGCTCTTATTGAACTGTAAGGCACTGCAAGAAGAAGGCAATGACCTTAAAGACTTTAGCATCCATTTTAACACTAGCTGTGAGTAGAAGTCATGGTGTGGATAGCTTACTGGGTCATTTTTCATTTGCTGAATGTTTCACCATTACAGTAAAACTTGCCAGTACACTGTGTAATCCATCACCACACCAGAGGGATGTAATGCTGTATAATATGCAGTATTTCATCCACCAACAATAATAGAGTGACTTTTCTATTTCTGTTTCTCACACTCATGTGTCCCTTTTTTAGATATCAGTATGGTTCAAATGAATTAATGTGAAGGGCTCCTGTGTTAATCATTTAAGTTTCTTTTAAGATACTACTTACAGTTTTTTGGGGGTCTGTTTTTAAAAAAAGTAGACCATAGGCTCATCAGCCCGATTCTCAGGGATTCACATTCAGCTGCTCATTAATACAAATGTCTGATTAGTCAGTCACATGGAAGCAAATCTTTGCATTTAGGCATGTAGACCTGGCCAAGAGGACCTGCTGAAGCTCAAACCAAACATCAGAATGGAGAAGAAAGGTGATTTAGCCTTGTAGGCTGTTGGTAGCAGTGGTGGTGTAATGTTGAGGGGGATAATTTATATTATTTCTGGCACACTTTGGGCTACACAGTATCAACCGAACAGCCTTTAAACACCACAGCCTAGCTGAGTATTTTCAGGAACATATCCATCCCTTTATGATAACAGTGTACCCGTCTTCTGATTGCTGCTCCCAGCACAATTAAGCACCATGTTTAAAAAAAAAAAAACCCTTCTTCACATCCACCAAATTTTAATCCAGCAGAGCACCTTTGGGATGTGAAATGAAAGATTCACATCAAAAACTGCAGCATTTGTGTGATGCTATCATGTCAATAAGGGTCAAAATCTCTGAGATATTTTTGAGCACCTTTATGAATCTACGCCAAGGTAAAAAGGGGACCAACCCAGTACTGTCGAGGTGTACCTGTAAGTGCATGTTTGTTATAGCTACTATAGAGAAAGGCACAAAGAGGATATTTTGTACAAAAACATTTTGACCTCAGAGGATATCAGCATGGTTTTTAAAAACTGATACAGCCTTGAGTTTGCTTCAGATAAAGTTTTGGGTGCTATCTTAATATTTAGCAAGAGAAATGATTACAGCAAACAATACCATTTACGGTCTCCAAATGGGCACCTGTGTATCACTGCAAGACAGATTTGTAAAATTTCCTTTAAGTAAAGTGAAATGAAGTCAATTTAATAGCACACATTCATCTCAAGAGTCTTGAGAATCTACAATAACTTCTATCCCCAAAAAAGACCCAAAGACAAAAGACCTGCTGGTAAATGTCGTTGTCATAAATGCTTGTTTTTCTCATCTGTCAGGTTCCCAGAATCATTGTGTGCTTGCCGATTTGAGGGTCATTACAGCAAGAGAGCACAGTTTGACTAATAGCTCTAGACTTTGTTGTTGGTTCCAAGATAGCAAAAAAAAAAAAAAACACTTGTGGCTTGCTGGGCTTTTTTCATATTATGCTTGGTGCCAGGAGCACAGCATGGTTTGTCTTCTCTCCGCTTTTCTTGTGCAATTAGCAACTATAATAGACAGGCATGGCAACTGTAGCAGGCAAGCTTTGTTTATAACAAGAGCAATATCATTATCACAATAACATTTTTTTTTAAATCAATAAAACATGTTGCCATCAGATATGACTTTTATTTTTGCCCCAGCATAGCTGCGACTGCTTGGTTTAAACTGGGGTTAGCTGAGTTGTTGTATGTTGGAGGATATATTCAATTCTCTTTGTGGACTTTCTTCATTGACTGGTTGGCTACAGTGTTCTGTTTCACTGTGGGTGATCTCCATCCTTGCATCAGTACTCAGCTTGTCTGGGCCCAGTGAACATTGCAGTCTCAGTTGTATTATTCACAAATTTAGCCTGTGCTTCTTTTGGTCAGTATGCATCACATACTACTAGAGCTATTATACTGTAGCAACTCTAATACAAAATCTCTCTGTGTTTCACACCAAACACAGCCTCCAAGTGCTATGCTACTGTGTTGTATTATTCAGACTGAATGGACTGAAGAGCTGCAGTGGTTTCCTCTGCAGAAGATGCTCTGGTCTTGCAGCAAAGCCCTTCAATCTGTCACCTTTTCTCATCTTTTTGATTCATTTGTTCATTTTGGTTTTCATTTTTTCTCACAAACTCATCTATAACTTACAAGCAGAGGTTTTGATAGTTTAGCCTTTGGTTGGATTGACCAGTATGGAATAATAACCTGTTTACTTAAAAAAAAAAAATGAATATTTTGATGGTAGCCTTTCTTCTTTCTCATTCCTGTAGGAGCTGGGATAGGTAGTGTGGCAAGATTACATATGAGATTTGTTTTTTTTACTCAAGCTTAAGCTTATGGGGAGAGGGAAGCCTCATATTTTCCAAATGTACCCAAGCCAATCCTGGCCAGCTGCCGCGATCAGAAGGCATTGGCACAAGGAATAGGAGGAATTTTTTTTTTAAGTTGTGTCAGCGTTGGATTTCTTCCAGGCAGATTTTCCTGCTTAATCTTCACTTTAAATCCGTCCTCATCTAGCTTTCCTAGTCCGGCAAAGCCTTTGGGTTATGGCAGGGCGGATGATGTCCTGCAATGGCCAGCTGCGGTCCAAAGAGTCAGATGAGCCATACAGTGTGTGTGTGTGTGTGTGTGTGTGTGTGTGCAAGCTCACATGTGATTCTGAGCATGTTTGCATGAGAGGAAACTCTTGCATGTGTCATTGTGTTCTTCCATTTGTCTGTTGTGTCCAAAGGATATTAATGTTTTTATTTAGATGAGAATTCATCTCATTTATTCAGCTGCACTGTGGGGAAAACCCTGGAATTCAGAGTTTGTTCTTGTTTGTGGTCACAGAGGATAGACCCATGTCAGATCCTGACTAATCCAACTGAACCTTAAGCGCTGGATCCTCCTCTTCAGAAAGTCTGTCATGGATTAAACACTATTCTACTGAGTGTTTATGGGTTCACATCACTTTCATTATCTACACCATAATGAATTCCTCATTTTTCACTGGCTGCACCACAATAACACTGCAGTATTATTACAAATGTTTGATCTATCCATCCTATGCCTTCATCTATAGCTATCATGAAGGATGATGGGATTTATTTATTCATTTATTTTTTGTCACTGCTTGTCATTAAGCTCTAGTCTCCTGCTATTCCAGTTTGGCAGGTCAGCTCTGCGGTGATTATTCATCAGCCAGCGTTACTACTGAATGATGCACAACTACTGTAAATCATCCCATAGTGACTCCAAGGTTAGGTATCAACCCATAACCTTGTTTTCCTGATGGTACTGTCATGAATAATGAACTGAGGTACTTTCCGTTCTCCTGAGCCCTTTAGCTGTTTTGGTTTCGACATAACAGCACAGCTCATTTTAATCACAGGGTTGAACACTGAGATGCTGATATTGTTGTGAGCAGGTGTGGCATTTGGTACTGTATTGGTAATTCAAAAGAAGCTCATTCATGTCTTTGTCGACTCTGCTTAAGCCCTCATTGTGGAGTGCACACATTTCTTATTTTAATGGCAATGAGTTGTTAGGACTACAGGAAATTAGAGTAAACAACCCTACAAAATACAGTCGGAGAGGAGAAAAGGCTCAGAAAAGAATTTATTATTTCAGTGGGGTTTTTCTGGCTGCAGGTGCTTTTTTGGAAAATAGGTGAAGGTCTCTTTTTCTTATCCTAAAAGGGATTCCTTTTTTAAGGAATATCAAATATGGATTACGAATCATTTGTTCACTACTTCAGAGAAAAGTGGCTGTATTTTTTTTACAGTCTCATATACTAGATAAAATAAGCAGATGGAAATGTTCAGATGCTTTATCTGCCACAGTGATTTAAATACTGTAACCAACAGATCATTAAACTTTATCACAATGATGCAAAAATGTACAGCCACTATAAAACTGCAATGATGTGCAGCATTAGCCACAATGGGCTGCTACGTGCTGAGATATTAAAGGGGTAGCAACAATTTCTCAATGGTATGGAAACATTTGTGTGTTATATTGTGGAATAAATCTCCCTATCAATCCCTGCGCTGAAAAAAGGAGTTCCAGTTCAACGTTAGTGAAAGGGGTTTCTGAAATTTTGGAGACAGCACACCTTTCGTGACTCTGTCCTTGCACACAGACATCATTAGAGTGAGCAAAACGCAACAAACCTGCAGACGTCTAAGATGAGCAACACCGCTCATAACACCGGTAACCCTGGTCGCTCATCTTCCCCAGGCAATTTCTCCTCATTGATGTAATTGATGTGTCCCTGAAGGGGCTTTTTCGCCCATGTTTCCTCAGGGCAGGCTGCTGTTGCAGGCTTAATGGCAACTCACAGACAGCATCCAGAGGCTATGGATCACAGCAGCCTTGGAGCAGCCTTTCAGGCCTCTGTTATTTGAGTGCCAGGAGTATTGATTCACTGTGTCACGGATTATTATAAACACAGATTAATAGACAGTAAGTTTTCAGCTCCAGGCAAAGAAAAAAACATTAGAGGAATGGCATTTTGCTTCAGTGGTTTGGCTACATGTTGGGGTTGTATAATAGAGATGTGACAGCTCAACCTTCAGTATATAGCATGCAGTTTCAGTTTTGATCCCCAGAGAAATCTTTCAGTTGCTTTTCTTATAAGGCGACGACTGTGTTGAATACTAAGTCAACTTTTCCTGGAAGAATTTCAGTGTTGTCATATAACTATTTGACATGTTTACAGCCTGAGTTTATGAACTCTTCACTCTTCTCTTGTTTTGTTTTTTTGAGTATTTTTTTCAGTCATTTCCTTATTTCATTTGGTTCCATCATAAAAGGGATTTATTTTCAATTTCTCACTGCTATCTGTGTCAGAGGCTGTTAATGATACCTAACAGTGGAGGTGCACGGTGCTGTGGGAGTGTCACTTCAGTGTTCTGTACACAGGGATTTGGAAGCACTTTGTGTGTCTGTGCCTGATGATACCAGTAGGGACCAGTGAGCACTGAGGTGAGGGATGACCAGTCTCCCTTGTGAAATATTCAAACACTAAATATCTCAACCGACTTCAATCCTGTTGTCTTATGTAACCAGGCGGGGTTTTTCTGGCTCGGTACGATGCCAGAGGTTAGAAATCCAAAAGGCTTCATTTCATTCAGCTTTGCTAATGTATTCAAAGTCTGCATGGTGGTGAATTTTCATTTCAATACTGCTTGAGGTTCTTCACATTGTGTTACAGATTCTATATCAGATTCTTGCTAAATTATTGTGGCCAAAATATGTTATTGATAACAATATTGTCACCACATCTATAGAAAACAGCATTTTTGTCACAGTTAAATATTTCAGATCACGAAGTACATACAAAATTTGGGGAAAAAATCTACCCAAACCTACTTGGCCCTATGTGAAAAAGTACCTGTCCCCTTGTGAAATCATGAATTAAATGTGATTAAGCACATTATTTTGGAAAACTGGGTTTAATTTTTCTAGCCACACCCACGCCTGATTACTGTCAGTCCTGCTGAATCACTTAAACAGAACCTGTCTGACAAAGTGAAGCAGGCTAAAATGTCCAAAAAGCAACAGAACAACACAAAAATAGCAGAGAAATAAAGTCTATCTATCAGTTTTGAAAGGGTTACAAAGCTCAGACTCACTTGGGTTATGCAGCATGACAAGTTCACCACTGAATGGCTAAAAAAAGAAAAGAAAATTAAGATTTTGGTGGGTCTAAGTCAAAAGCCGGACTCAAATCAGATTGAGATGCTTTGGTGTGATCCTAAACAGGCTGTTCATGCTTAAAAAGCCTTTAATGTGGCTGAATAAGAACATTTCTACAAAGAAGAGGGAGCCAAAATTCCTCCACTCTTATGAGAAAGACTCATTGCCATTTCTCAGAAACACTCGTTACAATTTTTGGTGCCAAGGGCGGCACAACATGCTATGAGGTTTAGGGAGGATTTTCACATTTTCACATAGGGTTATGAAGGTTTGGAAACCCTTTAAATGTGACAAGTGTGGATAAAATAAGAATACTAGATACTAGTTCATTACTATTGGTAATTTTGCTCTGAATGTCAGTACTTGTATGTTGTATTACCGATTCATTTTGCACATAAAACATGCAATCTCATATCTCCTGAATATTTTTGTCCTGCTCAAGCGTTACTTAACATAAAAAGGATTTCCATAATACTTTCTTTTTATAAAGAGTAGAGTACATGTGCAGAGTAAAAATGAGCAGCTCAAAACAAAAAAAAAATCCCCTCACTATGTATAAAGAGGCATTGAATTATTGTAATTTAAACTGCACGACAACCTCTGTTTAAGATTGCAACTCATCTGCCTTAACAAAGACCATAAAACCTTTCAGAGAGAATGTGTGAAAACACTAAACATTACAATGAGCTTCTGTTCTCTATGAGCGACTGATCAGTCACTCACCTCTTAAACTCTGCCCCACTTTGCACACAATCAACAGCTTGTGTTTCCGCTCATTATGAATTACTGCAAGTGGTGCCCGTACATGTTTGTGTCAGTCACTGGCAATAATAAAACAGATCTGTGTGTCTGAACTCAGCAGGACAGTATTTTAGGGTGTTGGTATTCCACAGTAGCTACATGCTAATAGCTCTTATTTCCTTTCCGGTGCACTGATTGATACAGGAATAAATGCATCTGCCACATGATCGAGTGACTGCCAGAATAATTAAAGGTTAGCTGAAGGTGGGCTCTCTCGAAACTGATGGTAGTTGTCTTCTCATTCTGCTTCAATACCTACGCTGGCTCCTGCTGAGCGTCGACTCTTTCTATCATGTACTGCTAATGCCATTATGGCTCCAAAAGCTGAGTGTTCACTAAGAGGGAAAGTTGGGTCACATGTTTGAATAGCGCCTCTGACTCTCAAACTCACCGCCTCATATTCTCATTAATAATTAGCTGTTCCTGAGTCCATTGTAATGCTGTGCTTCCCCCGCTGCAAAAAAGGCTCTTACATTTTTAAAGAATTCAATATAACTTTTGGCTTAATAGGAAATAAAAATGCAAATTTTCTGCTGGAGTATTATGGGTTTGCTTTGTGGATGCTTTCTAATAGAAGGTAAATAATGCATAAAAGAAAACAATTTGCATTTCATATATATATATATATATATTGGCTTTAGTTTGTAATAGTGCATCTGTACCTGTAGGTGTGCCCTTAACAATTCATCTCAGTAGAAAGAGACGTTGTTTGCATATAACCAATCAAAATGTTTTTTGAACCACATTTGTGTAATGCCGTGCTGTCACTCAGCTTTCATCAGCGCGCCTGCAACACCGGCAAAACACATTTATGAAAAACTGGGCTTCTTAAAAATGCATCTCGACGATCCTCAATCTCACAATTTAAACCTCTTTTGCAACAGCAAACTGCCACAGGAATGAAAGTGTTTTAAAAACACATAGATCACTCTGTCAAAAGTGGTGGCTCACTCTGTCAGTTGGGAGCAAAACAGTTATAGTGTCTATAGTCAAAATACTCTTAATGTCTTACTATGGCCCACTACACAGCTGCGTGACATCTGTTTGTCCTGTCACAGGAAGGAAAGACCACATTTCTGAAATATCCATTTAATTATTCAATTCAGTTTTATTTATTTAGCACCAAATCACGACAGCAGCCCCCTCAAGGCAATTTATAGTGTAAGGTAAAGGCCCTACAATAATAAAGAGAAAATAGTGATTAATATTGAATCTTTTTGCCAACATGGTGGTTAGTACTGTTGCCTCACAGTAGAAGAAAGAGTGTGGGCTGGTGTTGGTGATTCTGAATTAGCCCATACGTGTGAATTTGAGTGCTAATGGTTGTCTTTCTCTCGCTCTCTCTCTGTGCTAGCCCTGCGACAGACTGGTGACCTGTCCAGGGAGTGCCTTGCCTCTTGCAGCTGGGACAGGCTCCATTTCCCTTGCAACCCTGATCTACATAAGTAGTGAATGAATGGATAAATTCCACTTAGCTGCTTCATTTTCAAGGTCCTGGAAGGCACGTCATAAGCACAGCCTGTGCTCTTCCTTTGACAGCAACCCAATATTCTTGTTGATTTGTGAAGTTTGGAGACTATGTGTAACTTCAGTAGAGTGTTGACTGTAATTCTAGTGGACGCGTAGTTAGATTAGATCAGATGCGCAGTGTTTAAAATCAGGGAATCTATATTTTAAATATGCAGTGATGTTTGCAGTCCATTTGTCGGTGTAAAAAATGTCAGTATATTCAGTCGACCAGAGAGAGAAGCTTAGCTCCCAGTCCAAAAATAACAAACAACAACAAAACAGTCTCACTTTCTCACAGGTTTTGAAGCAACAAAAACACATTTTTCTTTAGTTTAAATGTTATTAAAATACTCTACCTTTTTAATAGTAACATTGGGCCTAATGACAAGATCACATTTAACTGAAAGATGTGAGTGACAAAAACATTAACTTTATAAGACATAATTGGCCGAGATCACAAAGGGCAGCACAGACTGTCCCTTGTGGCCTCGGCTTGGGCAGCCAGGTTACAGGTGGACCTGCGCAGCTGGACCCTTTAATTTCCATAGCCTTTAACCTCTCACAGCTGAGGTCCAGCCAGGCCGAAATGAAGTGATTTGATAATCGCTCTCTGTGGGGCTCATTTGGGCCATGACAGGGTGTGTTTCCTTGAATTACAATGAACTGTACCTAACCAAAGCTCCTATGGAATTGGTGGCCACTTAAATCAGTAAAAAGCTCAGAAAATATAATAAAGAACCAAAACAAATATCCAAAAAATGAAACATGCACATGGAGAAGGCAGATATTTAAATACTGCATAACAGTTAATGATAATAAAATAGGGAGATACTATGGCTCCAGCAGAGGTATTAACATCTTTTTTTAAAGAGTACAGAGAGCCAACACCCTTAAATAAGTATGGGAATAGATTATGTATTTGTCTCATCGCCAGCAGCTTCATCTTTTCCCTCTATCTATCCCTCTCATTAATGTTTGTGGTAAGAGTGGTCGAGCGTGAGCCCGCCTGCTCTCCAATCTCCATATTAAAAATCAAAGAAAAGGTCAGCTTAACAACACCTAAACCGTTATTGACGGGTCAGGGGGATGGAGGAGGGGGAGAAGGGAGGGGAAGGTCGGTAATGCAGATAAATACTATAGGGCTGTGAAATTAAAACTGTCGAAATATGCAGATTAGGAGGGAAAGAGTGAGATCATTATTGAAGAAGAGTGGATGTGCACGTGGTTCTACTGTAGAAGGCACCTGAGGGTAGACAGTTATTGCTGTACTGAAGGAAAATGTCGAAATTTAGAAAATGCATTTGTATGTCTCTGTATCTGAGAGGAGAACCTATATTCATAGCCCCATAGAATGTATAAGGTAAGCAGGTTTAAAGATATTAAACCGACTGTGGGATCATAAGCCCACTTTAGAAAAAAATCACACTCTACTTAATCACTGTACAGTGAGGATATTGCTGACTCCCATAATCATTGTCATTTTTTTTTATGGCATTTCATGCTTTAGACACCAGAGGTGGACCAGGAAAAAAAAAGGAAGAAGAAGCTGGGAGAAAGGCAGTGAACTGGAGAATTTTGATGACTTAAAAACAAACATGTGCTCCCTCAAACCATTTTTCTTTGAAAAGGGGAGGAATGATGAGCAGATGGGTCTCTTTCACTGCAATTCACAGGGGTCCTCCTTGAGCAGTTCCATTAACCTTTTATCAATGTATGGAGCACAAAAGATCATTGCACAGGCACAGTGTCTTCTGGCCTTACTTAGATAGGCAGGGGGTATAATTTTAGTATTAATTCAACAACCATGCATCATTACTGATACTCATTCTGTGGTGTAATTGCTTTGTGGATCACAACTGCAGTGATCTGTAAGAGAAAGACTCATATTTTTTACATGTGTAAAATTCAGACGTCAGATTGCATTCCCTGATTTAACAGGCAGTCACACAGCGTTACATCAACATTTCACAGCAGAGAGTTTTGCTGACTAAAAACGCCATGGGCGGCACAGAGGTGCGTTGTTTAGCTTTGACATCCCACATCAAGAAAAGGTTTAAATTTCCTAATCTCTGGGCCTTTTTTCTATGGAATTTGTTCTCCTCTGACTGTGTAGGTTTGCTGCAGGCTTCCTCCCACAGAACAAAGACATGCACGTTAGGTTAATTGTTATTTCTAGATTGGCTGTTGTTGTAAATGTGCTTAACTGTGTAGGATAAAGTTTTGCACGTGAAAAATGAAAATGTCCAAAATTTGAGCTTAACACAATCCCAGCAGTTGGGATGATAACAGCAAATTATCAGCAGCTGCATGGTAAAGTACTATAACTTTCCAATATCAAATTTCATAAAAGAGGTGGTATTTGAGTTTCTTTAAAATACTTACATGTGTTTGGCAAGCCACTTTGCAACCCACCTCGACCCCAGCTCCTCACATTTGTGCTTTGATGGCTGCTCTGCTCTGTGTGTGTGCGCGCTCCAGAACAGCTCTTTATTTTCTTTTTTTTTTGATTGATCCATTTCAGTAAAATCTAACTTAATCTCTTTCTCCTACAGATCCATCCATGCGTCACAGGCAGAAGACAGTGGTGACAGACATGTGCTACCCAACAGAAATATCCAGCCTGATGGACTTTGGCACACCAGACTGCTCGCTAGGCAAAGGTACTGTGGCGCTCCAAAATACAAGATGTTGCCTTGGTGACAGCAGGAAGTGAGAATGGTGAAGACAGACACCGAGCTGTCAGCTTGACTTGTGGGTGCAATGGGGGGTTAAAGCTGAGCAAAAGGCTGCACAGGCTAGAGGGGGGTGAGAACAGTCAGATAACAGCACTTGGTGCCTGACCACGAGGGCTTTACCATCCATCGCAGCCTTTGATTTATCGCAGCTAAATAACGTGTTTTGTTTCCCAATGCAAGACACAGAAGTGCTGACACCAAATTGGGGGACTCGATTGATTCTCAGAGAAAAACATTTCACTCTGCAAACCGCTTCAATCTGAATGGAACTATATTGATGTTTATTGCGCTAGAGTTACAATGCAGCATGCAGTTATTGCAGGGCTGCGTGGCCACTTACCTCCTCCAATCACTGCTGTCAGTGTGCAGCTCAGGATAATAGCCTCTGTCAGTTTCTGAAGTGCAGCAGTCAAAGTGACCAGTGTGTATCCGTGGCACAAAAGGTTTCGATCATGAGGTCAATTGATTGTATGTCCATTGTTGCTTGTGTCCGTTAGTGTTTCTCATTCTAATGACTACTATTGTCCGCGCTTGTTCTCAAACCAGAAAGTCTGCACTGTAATTGTAATTCCGGTCTTTTCTTCCAAGTCTAAAGCCTCGAAGCTGGAAGAACATGCTCGGTTGCTGTTCGACAAGTCTGATGTCATTTCCATCGACAATGAGCACCGGCTCTAGTGACCTCGGCCACTCATTCTCCTGCTTCTCCCACTGCCTATTGTTGTTTTGAGTTTTCTTCCTTTCCTCCTTTTTTTTATACAGCCTGTACTCTCTGTAGGCAAGCTAATATTTTAATCCCACTTCATCCTAACTCTCTATCAGCACTCCCCAGTGCTGATAATGCAGACTGACAGGTCAACCGTTCTCTGCTGAGAGAAGGGAGAGCAATACAGCAGAGGAGAGTGGAGGGTAGAAAAAGAAGGCTTTTAGGATTTCTTCTTGCTTTAATTTTAGCAAAGCAAATGAATGACATAGTGATACAGGTAGTTGAGCTGAAGAATAAGGGCACAGAGGAGTGGAAAATTTCAGACTGAAGAGGTGTCAGAATAAAAGCAATACTGCATGTGAATAAAATTTGGTGTAGCTGCACCATGACTTTAGATTTATGAAGTACTACATTTGACAAAAAAAAGTATCTATTTAAATAAAGACAAAGAAAACAGGCAGATATAGAAAGGTTCAAATATTAATCTAAGTGAATATAATTACATTATTATTAGATTGAATCATTCAAAAGTTCTAATAAACTAAATCAAGGATTTATGATACAGGCCATACCCTAAACCCAAAGCATTTGCAGCATCTGCCTTTCTCTACAACGAGATAAATCTCCTTCTTTTTGATGTCTTACAATAACTGCCAATGAAGAGTTACTGTTGCAATCTTTACTCTGAGCTGTGATCGGACAGAGAAAATGAGCCTGGCAGTAATCCTTGAGGTGTCAGTGCGTGACTGACAGATCCATTGCCTCATGTGACAAGTATCTGGTTTGACCACATTTGATCTTTGGACAGAGTTAAAAAGCTAAGCATCAACCTCTGACAGCCGGGACAAACGGCGCAGCTGCTCTGAACTGCTGTCACAACTTTACATGCAAGAGATTTAACTGACGTTTCTGTGACATACAAACACTCCTACACACACAAATATATCATGCTTACACTTTAGTATGCTAGTTATGTTGCTCAGGTGCTCATAAACTTAAAAAAAAAAAGGTTTCTATCTAAGTGGGCCCTTTAGGCTGAATTAATTCAGGTACAGCCCTGTCTCTTTTCTTCAAATCACCTCACTGTACCTGCCTTTGGGTTTCGAGCCTGAAGAGGCTCGAGAAAAAAACTGGACCAGCCTTCGCCTTATTTATTATTAATCTGTTCAAACACATCCCAGTTCCTATCTAACGTGGCACAGTCTGTCCTTACTCAGCATTGGGCAAAGACCAACCCCATCCCCAGCAGGTTAATGATAAGGTGCATTGCTCATACTAATGTTCTAATCTCATTGTGAAGAGGTAAGGCGGTTTAGTTTGAAGTAATTCGCCACTGTTGTGGTCCTTTTTCTCCTCTTTAAAGCGCTTTATACTGAAGTTTATTTGGCTGTGTTTGGAGGGGGATTTGTTTTCCTTTCTATGGCCAAAACACACATTCGCATCCAGGAAGTGAGCACTGTACACTCATGTAGAGGCCCACAGAGAGTGCATAGCTTTCACAGAGGGGTGTATCCTCCTGCGTTCAGCTGGTGGAGTGTAAAAGCACACGCTTCACCGTGTTCTCGGCCATCAGGTGGGGTGAGAACGCCACTGACTCACCTGGCTCATTACCTGAGGGCCTTGGTGCAGTTTGTATTCCCCGCCCCCTCCACCCTCCCACAAGTGTGTAGGAGGCGGGAGAGGCGGGAAAGGCGGGAGGGGGGGGGGGAATGAAAAGCGGTAGTGGGCGTGGGTGAATGTTGTCCTAGTTGCCCGTGGACACCTCGTTACGCAGGTACACAGAGAAAGAGGCTCGTTTGGTAAGAAAGGGGGCAGGAAAGGTAGCGAGTTTCTCTCAGGGGATGAGTTCCTGGTAACCTGTTTGGGTGGAGCCACAGAAAGCAGAGCTGGGAGCGGCCGGACCGGCAGCGCAGTGTGCGTGTGTGTGTTTGTATGTGAGGTTTGAATGGTCTGTGTGTGCACTAGCCGGGACGCATAGGTGTGCGTTTAATTTTTTTTTTAATCTGCTATGAGAGCTCACACCGAGGCTGACAGTGGAGCCGAGCATAGCCTGTGCCGAGAAGGACATGAGGTCCGAGAAAGAGGAGGGGAAGGCCGGTGAGTGATCAATAGAAAATAGACGGTGAAAAAAGACTGTGTGTGTGTGTGTGTGTGTGTGTGTGTGTGTGTGTGTGTGTGTGAGAGAGAGAGAGAGAGAGAGAGAGAGGGAGAGAGAGGGTGAGTGAGTGGACTGATTACATAATAGGAATATAAAAGTTACAACAAAGCTGATTAATTTCTGAAATTTCACGTTTGAGACTGAAATGATTTGTGATGCAGTGTAACAAGCGCTGCTGTAGGATACGCTACATTTGACTTAGGCGTTTTTATTTGGTACATGCCTGATTTAACTTAGGCGCCTACTTATTGTCCCGATGTAAAGCGTGGACTTTGTACATTTATTTGACAGGTAGACTATAGATTTATTCAAAACAATATCATTGGTTTATAAAGAAGACATCTCCACTGCGCCTCGGAATGCTTTAATGCTCGATTAATCGGCGCTTTTATTCATGATCATCATTATAATATTTGCTAGGTTAATCCTAATTGTTTTCTAGAACAAACAGAAAGCTAGTGAATTCACTGTAGCAGAATACACATTTGAATGGCAGACACAATATGTTTTTTTTAAGTAGTTAAAATTAAAAGTTAGAGAAAACAGTTAATCAGCTTAGTTAGGTTTTGACAATCAGATCATAAATCAATTGACTGCTTTCACCTGCTCTAATATTAAGTAATCAACCAAGCTTCTTTTCTTGCCAGCTGTGATATTGAAGTGGTTCTCATGGCAAAATATTACATATATTTTTGATATATTAATTATATGCCATGAAATGCTGTTAGAATTACTGAAGTCACATTGTTATAAAACTGATGTTTTCCCCAATACGGTGTTATTATAAGTCTTACTTTTTGATCTGACTGTGGTTCATTTTTTTAATACTCACAATCACATGCCTTTTCCCTCCACTATAAAAGCTGATTAATTTAAATCTATTCCATATCCCAGGATTATTTATTTTACTTAAGTAAAAGTGACCTACATACTGTATGACACGTTTATATGGATGATCTTTTAATCTTTTACATTGTGCATAAACTGTGATGTTTTATCAAATTCATGTTCGGTATAAAGGAGTTTAGTAGCTCAGCAGACATAATGAAGCTGGCCTATAATCTAAGAGCTACGTTGGCCGTTGTGTTTGGATTCATTTAGGAAGCAGACGCACTGTATTATCCAGAAAACTGACAAATTAAGATGCATTATGTTTGATGGAAAATGAGAAGATCTTCTGCTATGGAGAATCTTTTCCTAGATGCCATGAAAAGGTTTCTTTGATGCTGCTGTGGGTGTGTGTCTGTCTACACATTCAGATGGACTTGTTGTGGTTGTTTATGAATCAATAGAGATGAGTTTCATCCCACAGTGTGTTGCATGACTTGTACAGGAGCTCATGTTTGCTGAAGCCTGAGGTCACCGCTCAGAAATTTGGAAGACAATGAGTTTGACCGACTGCAGTGCAACGCACAGATTGTTCTTTTGCTGTTGCCGTCCCACTCACTGCGCTGTTGTGAAGTTATTCACCGGGGCCGTTACACACAGCGTGTGGCACATCTTTACATATAAAGTCAAGTTTGTTTGTTTTGTTTCCTGATTTCTTCGATCCTGTTTCTGTTTGATCTCCCTGTGAGCTGTAACTACCCTGAGCTAATCACAGGCCGTTATTGCTTTCAGCATCTCAACAAGTGCAACGGTTAATGAGTACTGAACGGGTAGTTATTGCAGTGTTTTACAAACTAAACTTGAGTAAGGCTTTTAACGTTACACACATAAGCTGCAGCCCAGCAGGCGCCACCTGCAGTTTGTGAGATTATTCAGGCATGCTCCAGGACATGAGGGACACTGTGTATCAAAACACGTGGATTTCCAGTTCTGCACAGACTAGATCCTGTTGTTCCTAGCAGATGTTAAGGCTTGTCTGCAGATTCAAATTGAGGGTTGTTCGCCATTTTCTTCTTCAGCATCATGAACCCAACCTCATACTCATTTTCAGTATTTTCTTTTCTTCTTCAGGATTCATAGTTTGTTGATAAGCACAAGTCCATTTATGTTTGGGGCTTAAGTGAGTTGACAAAGTATTTGATGGCTTCTGGTTGCTTTGTTTCAGATACTAACATGGTGGCATGATGGTGGCTTTACAATTTGATGGTAAACACCTCAGTTCATTAAACAATTTTAGTTTGCCAAACTGCTTCTTGACTGTAAAATCCTTCTATAAAACCACAGTTAAAAAAACAAGGAAAGAGATGTGATGTGTCTAATGGTGACCTTTTAGAGGTGCTAGTTGAAAGCATTTCTTCTCCTTGGACAAGCCATTTTTCTCCTTCCAGGCCTGTGGCCTTTCTCCAGAGCTGCATATTTATAATACTGACATGAGCGTGGTATCGATCTTCTAATCCTCTTGTTAAGGACACAGGAGTATTTCCCAAACTGTCAAACTATGCCTTTAAAATAAATGCAGTATGAAATATCATAGCAACCTGACTATGTAGCATCTGTTAAATCCTGTGTGGCTTTACCACAGGAGCTCGTGCTTGACATCTAAGCAGATGTATCTGAGGGAAAACAGCTTGAGCACATTGATTGGCTTCTCCGGTGTCTCACATTAGAACAGGGGGAAATTGTTATATATGGTGTAGCTTTAGAGGGATGAGGTCATTTCGATTGATTGAGCTGAAAGCTGGATAATAGTACATTCCCTGTACAGTCACTTCAGTTTTATTCCTTTGTCATAAACTGGAGGAGTGCCCTTTTCAGTTCCTTCATGCCAGCAGGGTTAAGTAATCACTGGATGATTCCCTTTATGTAAACAAAACCAATGCACAGGGAAGGATGCCAATTCCAAGTGACATCGAGGGCGGATGCATCTCTCTGACCATATGAAAAATATTTAAATTACTTTCAAGTTCTCGGAGCCTCCAAATGGAGCGTCTTTGGCAGAGTGCCTAATCTGCACATTATAAACACGTGAATCAATTACAGCTATCTTCACTTGGCATCCTTGCACTGACCTCAGTTGTAATGTAACCCCCCCCCAGGCAATTAATTAATAGGAACTGTTCCTGATAGATACTGTATACTTGCACAGATGTACATTCCAGAGTCTAAGCAACTTAACACTTACACTGTTTTCATTCATCAGACCTTGTTTTTGCACATTTGGCTTGAAATGGTTCTACAACACAGTAATGTGCCAAGTTTAAGATTTAATTTGAGTAGGATTGGTTTAGTATGGTCCTTTTTAATGCTGTACTGAGCATTTTGTGGTACAAGGGTAAACGGCACACAAATTGCAGTTGTTTAAGAGTAGTTGCACGTTCAGAATCCAAATTTTATTTTGGGAAGCTGTGCATTGTTTCAGTATTAGATCATGCACAGGTCAGAGATTAAATTGAGGTTGAATTGTCTCTGAATGCTGGGAGTAAAGGTTTGAGAATCCAGGTAAATAATAACCAAAAAAAAAAGGAAAAAATCTGTCAGCTAGAGAAAGAAACTGCGGTTTGCTTGCAGAAAAAAAAATCATATAAAGGCCAAACACCCGTTTATGACTGCACTAAATGTCAGGAGTGCTATCTAGGAAAGGAGAGCAGACTTGTGTCCTTGTCAATGATTAAGGGAACACGTTGTGTCCCTAACTAGAAGAATCGCCACGAAATGCAAACCCTGGGTAAGAGACATGAAATGAAACTAGATCTGTAGACCCATAAAAAGAAATCAATCTCTGACTCGTGAGACTTTCTATGTTGGTGACAAACAGGCATCTTCTGTCAAGCACTGTGCTTCACTGGAATCAACACTGACAGAAGCAATGGGATAAATCAGAGATGTACAGGAGCGACGTGTGTGCTCAGAATTGGCTAAATGTAATGAACCCACTGGGTGAAATTTCACCATTCATCAGTTCAGCAATCGTAAACATAGCTATAAATCACCCAACAACGAACTTTTCAAGTGAACAGCTGGAATATTCTCGACTGGTTGAGTGAGTTGAATCAACTCAGTCTGCCTGAGCTGCATTCCGCTTGCTAATAACAAGACTTTACAGGCAGGGACTTTTCACAACAAACAAGTAAAGGTGGGTCCAGTGAACTTCTCGGGGACCGGCATGGCATCTAGAAATTGTCTTCTGATGTCTGATATGAGGACTGCAGCAGCTGTTGACCTATCCTGAATATTGAATATGATGATTCTCTTTGATTTTGACTAAAACTGAACCTAAAACGTGGCACAGGTTGTTGTATCCGTTACTTAAAAGCAAAAAGAATAGAAAACACACACTAGTCCAAATACATTACATACACACGTGGAGAGCTAAATGTTTGCTGGATTTATTCTTATGTGCTCAGCCAGCATGGGCACATACAGTGGCTTGCAAAAGTATTTTCCAGATTTTGTCACATTACAGCCACAAACATGAATCAATTTTATTGGAATTCCACGTGAAAGACCAATACAAAGTGGTGTACACGTGAGAAGTGGAATGCAAATCATACATGATTCCAAACATTTTTTTTTACAAATAAATAACTGCAAAGTGGGGTGTGCGTAATTATTCAGCCCCCTGAGTCAATACTTTGTAGAACCACCTTTTGCTGCAATTACAGCTGCCAGTCTTTTAGGGTATGTCTCTACCAGCTTTGCACATGTAGAGACTGAAATCCTTGCCCATTCTTCTTTGCAAAACAGCTCCAGCTCAGTCAGATTAGATGGACAGCGTTTGTGAACAGCAGTTCAGTTAACTCGATTGGAGTTAGACACCGGACAGGTCAGGGATAAAATTATTGAGAAATTTAAAGCAGGCTTAGGCTACAAAAAGGTTTCCCAAGCCTTGAACATCCCATGGAGCACTGTTCAAGCGATCATTCAGAAATGGAAGGAGTATGGCACAACTGTAAACCTACCAAGACAAGGCCGTCCACCTAAACTCACAGGCCGAACAAGGAGAGCGCTGATCAGAAATGCAGCCAAGAGGCCCATGGTGACTCTGGACGAGCTGCAGAGATCTACAGCTCAGGTGGGGGAATCTGTCCATAGGACAACTATTAGTCGTGCACTGCACAAAATTGGCCTTGCCTTGGCCAATTGGCCTTTATGGAAGAGTGGCAAGAAGAAAGCTATTGTTAACAGAAAACCATAAGAAGTCCCGTTTGCAGTTTGCCACAAGCCATGTGGGGGACACAGCAAACATGTGGAAGAAGGTGCTCTGGTCAGATGAGACCAAAATGGAACTTTCTGGCCAAAATGCAAAACGCTATGTGTGGAGGAAAACTAACACTACACATCACTCTGAACACACCATCCCCACTGTCAAATATGGTGGTGGCAGCATCATGCTCTGGGGGGGCTTCTCTTCAGCAGGGACAGGGAAGCTGGTCAGAGTTGATGGGAAGATGGATGGAGCCAAATACAGGGCAGTCTTGGAAGAAAACCTCTTGGAGTCTGCAAAAGACTTGAGACTGGGACGGAGGTTCACCTTCCAGCAGGACAACGACCCTAAAATAAAGCCAGAGCAACAATGGAATAGTTTAAAACAAAACATATCCATGTGTTAGAATGGCCCAGTCAAAGTCCAGATCTAAATCCAATCCAGAATCTGTGGCAAGATCTGAAAACTGCTGTTCACAAACGCTGTCCATCTAATCTGACTGAGCTGGAGCTGTTTTGCAAAGAAGAATGGGCAAGGATTTCAGTCTCTACATGTGCAAAGCTGGTAGAGACATACCCTAAAAGACTGGCAGCTGTAATTGCAGCAAAAGGTGGTTCTACAAAGTATTGACTCAGGGGGCTGAATAATTACGCACACCCCACTTTGCAGTTATTTATTTGTAAAAAATGTTTGGAATCATATATGATTTGCATTTATTATTTGTTAGCAAATTTTAGAAAACTACAAGTATTTTGTATGTTTATATGTGAATTTTTGATGTATTAGCTGGATTTGTTATCTATAACCGTGTTGAATTATCGATTAAATGGTAAATACTTTAGTCAGGTAGGTTAAAGAGTCAGTAGCATGCATTATTTATGCCCAGATGTATTATAGACAAGCCAGGTGTAATAGCCTGACAGGGGAATGGACCTGACCCATACGTGCAGGGACTTTTTAGGATGCAACAGCACAGTGCTCAGAGTCTCCGGGTGTCAGGGCATTAGAAATAAGGTGTTTGCTCACATCTTTTTGATCTCCTGGTTTGAAGCTCATCAGTGCTTTTACTGCTATTTGTAGCTTAAGCATATCAAATCTGATTTAATGCTGTCCACACTCTCTATACAATCTCCAATCTATTACCACACAGGTTCCTGCTGTGCCCATAGTACAAGTTGACAATAAAGATGCTAAATATAGTTTTGCTGATGATTTTACAAAAGCCACTAATCGCTGCAGCGTACCTATGCCATCCATCCACCCAACCTCCCCTTAATTTGACTCAGCAGGGTGCCCCTGAAAGAATGAATGTATTTACTTATGAAGCTTCTCACTCTCAGTCGTTTCTCTCTCTCTTGTGTCAGGCATGGGTTTGGAACTGATTGGTTACAGTTATTTAATAAATCTGTAAACACATGGTTTGGTTTTTCTGTCTGAAGTTGTAAAAAGCTCAGAAGACTTCTAGAAACTAATCTGAACAGACATTTGTTCAATGCAGAATTGGAAGGAGGAGGCAGCGTGATGGTAGATAGCACTGTTGTCTCACAGAAAGAAGGTCCTGTATTCAAATCACTGGCCACCCGGGGGCCTCTCTCTGTGGCGTTTGCATGTTTTCCTTGCATCTGTGTGGGTTCTCTGAAGATACTCCAGCTTTTTTCCACAGAAGGAAGATGCAGATGCATGTTGGCCTCGAATGATTGTCTGTTTCTGTGTGTAGGGCCTGCAGTAGCATGGCCACCTCTCCAGGAAGTACCATGTCTCTCATCCTATGGATGGATGGAATTATTTGAATGGGAGAAAGGAATTGAAAGGAATGTGTTGTTTTGGAGGTTTTTTTTCTTTTAACTTGACTTCCTGATTTTATATATCTGTAGTTATGCAATCAGCTGTAAGACCACACACTTTGGCCCCTTTTATCTGTCGCTAGCATGATGACATACTTGCACTGACGGGGCCAACACACCTATGTTTATCCAAATATGCTGAGGCTAATGGGAATCAACCTATTATTAGTCATAAACAAAAGTATGTAAAGGTTTCATCCAGTGGTTCTTCAGATGCCAGAGATACCATAAGAAAACTAGTAACGTCACTCAGATACTCTTGTGTACCATTCACATCACCACTCTGATGAAGCACTCTAAAGTTATTTGCAATGTGACGTAAGTTATCCACTCATGAATGTTTTGTTACTGACTGTATGCCTTGCATGACTTCTTTTAAGGTGTATTTTCCTCCCTTTAAAGGTTACAGAGTTACTTGTATGAGCTGAATCACACTGTTGTCTTCTCTCATGTCAGTCTTGCCCGAGCTTCATACCATAAATAGTGAAGGCCAGAGCTCAGCAGGCATGTGCGCCTGTCCTCATAATTTACTATAGAAATAGCCACCTTTAAGCTCAATTGCACACACTAAGTGCAACCATTTTCAGAAACTCAGGACACTGTAAATATAAATTAAAACAGGAGGCATTGCTGTGCAAATAATTCAAGCCCTTCATTGAAAATAATACTAAATATTGAAACTGAAAAGCTCTTTTTCACCCCTAAATTTGATGCTGATAACATGTTACAGGAAAAGCTTGGACACAACCACGATTGCTACTTTACTGCATAAATTCTTCCTTTAACAATGCTATTTATAGTTCAGGGGAACTGAGCGATTTTTATAGTTTAAAGACCGCAGTGTTGTCCTGTCCATTCTAGATGTGGGATTTCAGCAGCCCCATGGGCCTCTTTTGTCATTTTACAGCTCCCTGCTGCAACGAGGGCAGTTCAGCACCCAGACCCTCCTGTTAAGGAGTCTGGCTGCTGTAATATGGGCAGAATATAGTTTACTTATTTCAGCAAGACCATGGTAGAAGCCTTCCTTTAGAAAAAAAAAAAACATTGCTGGATTGGTAGCATAATGGTGAATAGATAAAGATATGTGTATAGCGTTCAGCACCTCCATATCATCACCGACGTCAAACAATCTAGAACGGATCAAAAGATCGCAGACATTCAAAGTAGGCTTTTGGCCTTCTCCCTTTTAAACATTTTACACATTGGTGCAGTTAGTGCTGTCACCACAAAGGAAGAAGGTTCCTGATTCAAACCCCGGCTGGACCCTTAGTGTATGGAGTGTACTTTACATGAAGAAATGTTATTCTGAAACTATAAACTTGCTCATGCCGTCTTTCAGAGTGTGTTGAACAAACCCCAGGTTGTTTCAAATGGTCTATTTATACCCAGTTATGACTGAGCTGCTGCCAATTAACCTTATTAGATGTGAGGTGTTCCACCGTGAACCAGGTCAGACGCTTAGATCCACAGGTTAAGCCCTTCTAGCTCTTCTGAAGTTGAGGCTTAAACGTAAAGGTTACAATTTGTGGTTTCTTTCATTTACTTTGCTTTGTTTGGCTCTAATAATGAGCTTTTCTGCTTAAATTTACCTTCAGAGTTTTTGCTTTGTGCTTATGTCCTTTTTGTCTTTTACTCCTGTTTACATCGCATTTTATAATAATATTATTAATAATCATAAGACATCATTTTAGCTCACTTTCTTCAGGGATTCTGTTTGAGTCAACACAATCACCTGCAATGCAGCTACACACTTATGTAATGTTTTTCTTTTTGCATAAAGCCTCCGAGCAGACTGCTGTCCTGAAAACAAGTTTTTGATGTTTCTATTAGTTCATCCTAGGTAACGTTTATCAACAAGCAGAGCTTAGGAAAGAAGAGCTTATTAGGAGGCTTTTATGGACTGTTTTAAAGACTTTGGTGGTTGTTTAAAACAGCTCTGCTCATATCAGCCACTGACAACAAAGCTTTTTGTTACAGTGAGGTGTTTTTATCCCCAGTAAACACTTGTCATATTGCTTAAAATTTGGTTTAAAGAAAGCTTTGATATATGTTTTCTTGCTTTATTATTCGCTGCATGGTCAATTTTTTCTTCTTTTTTATTTTTCTTTTGAAAAATGTGCCATTGAATGGGGCTGCTTTGATGTCCCAATATATTAGCCAGGCCCCCTCCAATGTGACACCAGAACATCTCTCAGTGCTTTCTCTGGAAAGCCATTACGGTTTTCATCATTCAGCTCCAATTCCCTGCACATTTCCTGCATTACAGATATCATATTATAGCTGTGCATAAACAGTAAGGGACTCAACTGAGTGGAAAAAGACAGTGCATGATATTCAGAAATAAACAAAATGCCTTGACGCTCTACAGTTTTTCTGATTATTGAAAAAAAGCTGCAGTTTTTCTCCCCGTAATATGCTCTGTTTAAACATGTTGACACACTGTGATATATCGACAGAGGACGCAATAATAACAGCTCTTCACACAGCCCTCACACACCTGGACAGTCGTAACACCTATGTTAGAATGCTGTTTGTGGACTTCAGCTCTGCCTTCAATACAGTTCAACCCCACAAACTGGTTAATAAACTAAGCAACTTAGGACTCAGCAGCTCACTGTGCAGCTGGATATTGGACTTCCTGAGCAACAGACCCCAGAACGTCAGAATGGGAGAGCACACCTCCTCCACCCTCATTCTGAATGTGGGTGTCCCACAGGGGTGTGTCCTCAGTCCCCTCTTATACTCACATTTCACCCATGACTGTTCACCAATCCACACCACCGTCATAGGACTGATTGACAACAACAATAATTCAGCCTACAGAGAGGAGGTTCAGCATCTGAAGCGATGGTCTGATGACAACAACCTGCATCTGAACACATCCAAGACCAAGGAGATGGTAATCGACTTCAGAAGAACAGAGCGATCTGAGCACTCTACCCTCTACATTGATGGGGAGGAGGTAGAAAGGGTAGAAAGCTTTAAGTTTCTCTGAGTCCACATCTTGGCTGACCTTACCGTAACATCTCCCACCAGGTAGGGAAAGCACAACAAAGGCTGTACTTCCTCAGGAAACTACGTCAGGCCCAATTACCCCAAAGACTGCTAGTAAACGTCTACCGCTCCACCTTCAAGAGCCTTCTGACTTACTGCTGCACACTCTGGTTCAACTGCTGCACCGCGGAGGACAAGAGGAAACTGCAGCGGGTGGTGAGGGTAGCAGAGTGGGCAATCGGCACTTCACTAACCCCCCTCAGAAACATCTATACTGGCAGACTTCAGCAGAAAGCCAGCACCATCATCAAAAACCCCTCGCACCCTGGACACTCACTTTTTTCCCCTCTTCCCTCTGGTAAACGTTACAGGTCCATAAGGTCAAAGACAAACAGACACAACAGAAGTTTTTACCCACAGGCTGTCAAACATGCCCTACCTCCACCCTGATTGGAGGATAACTGCACTGCATAAATCGTATTTCTGTTTATACTTCAATGCAACCAACACCCCTACCTCTTTAAACTGTATTTATTATAACCTTATTTAGTATAGTTCCAACAGAACCCCCACCCCCCTTAATGTGCAATATCACTGATCACACTGCACCTCTCAATGCACCTGCTAGTTAGATGGCATGTATGTGTATGTATATAGATGTAAGCATGTATGTGAAAATATGTATGTGTATGTATGTACGGATGCATATATGTATATATTCATATATGTATGTATGTGCGTGTATGTTTGCAGGTGTATGTATAACTTGTACATATCTTTCTTGTGTAAATTTGTCTGTTATTGTGTAAATACTTACGCTATTGTGTACTTCACACACATGGAGAAATGCCAAACTGCCTTTCATTGTTCTTGTAACGGTGACAATAAGAAGCTATTCTATTCTAATTCAATACTAATCTTCTAAAAGAAGCCAAAGCTGTGGTTTGCACTTTGTGTGGTGCTGCACTCGTAGCTTAATAAGAGCTCATGCAGGAAAATGATTTGAAAGTTTTGGCCGGATCTTCTTTGTCTGCAGGAATAACTTCCTTCATATTTTTAACAAGTGTCTTGCCAACATGTTCGTTCCATGGAAGCTAAAGCTGTTCAACCAGGCTGAACGGCCTCCTCTGGATTTTTCTGCCATGAAGCTGTCACATAAATTTGTTTGTTACATTTTTTTAAAACAAGGTGATCCCTTAGAGCCTAAAGTGAAAATCTCAGAAAACCCACCTACGCTCCTTAATGAAGGTTCAGCAGGTATTTAAGAGAGAGGTGTGGGGTACTACAGCATGTGTGGTAAAGATCTTAGAAAGCTCCGTGTGCCCTCGTTATCCAGCTCAGCTGTTTTCACTCACTGTACCTGAGAGATTTGAGGAGAAGAACAGCCAGCACCACTGCCTCTGGGTTTGTCTTGTATACTGTACTTTTAAATTACACAAATCTGAATTGGCAGGAAGACCAAAGCGGAAAAATGACAACCATGCACATCATAGCTCCTCAAGGCAGAATGGTTAGCTGCTGTCACTGCAGAGATTTTTGACGCCCTGCTCGACTGACAAATGTCATTCTAATGGTTTTGCTTAAAAATATGCCATGCTGCTGGAGAGGCTGCTCTTTATGATGTCTTTTATGATGTCTTGTGGAACTACACCCAAATTACAGAAATGTTACCATGCTAGCAGCTAGCCGCAAGGACTGTTGCAGGTTTGAGATATCTGTTCAATTCGTCTGTGAAGGTTCTCAGGCATCCAGGTCATTGTAGCCTAAAGAGCTTGGAAAGAAGGTGTCTGTAGTCCCTGAAGACGTTTCACCTCTCATCCAAGAAGCTTCTTGAGTTCTAAGAGCAACTGGTGGAGAGTCCCAGATTTTAAGCCCTATGGGAGTGTCCCCAAGAGGGTCATGGACCCCCTATTGATCCTTTGCCTAATCACACCCACGCTGTGTGAAAAAAGGTGTGGGTCACAATCAGCCAAGGTTGATTGTGAATCCATTGTGAAGCCTAGCCCCACCCTATCATGTGATCTGTTCAATTCAATTTTATTTATACAGCACCAAACCACAGCAACAGTTGCCTCAAAGGGATTTGTATTGTAACATGTAACATATCGTAACATTGTAACATCTATGCTATAATAATAGAGAAAGTCCCCCAAAAATGAATCCATTCCTGCTGGGAAAAAACTTTGCGACAGTGGGAAGGAAAAAATCCCCCTAACAGGAAGAAACCTCCAGCAGAACCAGGCCCAGGGAAAGCCGGTCATCTGCTGTGACCTGTCGGGTGTGATGGGAGGAAGACAGGATGAAATATACACTGTGGAAGAGAGTCCGAGGTTAATGATAACTAATGTTTAACTGCAGAGTGGTGTATAAACACATAGTGAGTGAAGAAGAAACACTCATACACTCGTGCATCACGGGAAGCCCCCAGCAGCCCAGGCTTATTGCAGCGTAACTAAAGGAGGATTCAGGGTCATCTGATTCAGCCCTAACTATATGCTTTATCAAAAAAGAAAATCGTAAGCCCAATTGAAAATAGAGTATATCTATCCCCATGTGTCCTGGAAAATGTGTTTAGATGTCTCATGAGAAATATTTTCCATTTCTAGTTATTACACAAGCCTCACATTTAAAGTTCTCTGGAACTACTTCTACCTTTTTTTTTCCTATTCGGTTTGTGGCCTCCTTCTATTAACCGGGACATTTTTCGTGCATAGTGAGACGCAAACTGCTTTTAAAATGCAACAAGAGCATTAGCTTTAAATGGACTTTCTCATCCAAGTTTAATATTCCACCGTAGTGCACGTTAAGCATCTTTGATCAGTCATGTATACAAATGAGGCCACTTTAATCCTGCATATGGTTCACAAGAGACTAGTTCAGGTCTTTGACCACCAATCAACACATTTCCAACACCCACTTAACCTTCCCGGTGCCTCTGCTTTCTCTAACACCTCATCATAAGCCTACAGCTACTGTATGTGCTCTCCTCAGCTGTGTGTGTGTGTGTGTGTGTGTGTGCGTGCTGGGTTTTAATAGCTCTGCTATGCAAGGAAAAGGGACAGAGATTGACCTGCTACTGACTGGCTTTGATGGACAAACTAATGGGAGGCTTGGATGAGAAGTTCATTGAATGGGACGCTGCTGAGTAGGAAGAGAGTGGGTTCTCTTCTTATGTGGGAGGACACTAATAGCTTTGCCAAGCTCTCTGCACAACCACTCAAAGCTCAGAGCGCATACTGCTTTGTGTGGCTTATATGACTCCTGTCAGTTTAAATTGCTTTTTTAGATTGCATAAAACAGTGTATATGGAGGTGAGTTATCTGTAGGTACAGGCAATGGATGGCTCGCCTCTGTCGGCACCCTTTTCTTTATGTCCTTTCACTCTTTTTGAGATGTGAAACAATCACATACATCTGCAGAAGAAGTCTTAACTTTTATTTTTCCTCAAGTTTTACCACAATTTGAGTTGTTAAAAAGAAAAAAAAACCTCCTGCAGGTCCATTTCTGTGTATTTTAGCCCGTGTCTGCTGTGTGAGTCGGTGTATTTAATTGTAAAAGAGGATGATGCTGAAAATTAATGCTAAATTGGATTTGGGAGAAATGTGTTATTGATTCTTTGTAAGTTAAACACATTTCTCACTAAATCCACCGTAGATACCCTTAGGACAAAATGCTCACACTTTGTTATTGAGTTACAGCTTAATGGATATAACACAAGCGTGTAATGATGCTAATACTTGGCAACTACAATGCAGCGATTTCCAAACTGACAGCTAATGACAAGAGTCGATCAGCATCCACATCGCAGCGAAGCAAATATAAAGCGTCCTCATAAATAATGTCCAATTCTGTCCAGTGTCATCAAAAGCAGCTGCCGGGCTCCCGTGACAAAAATAGGAGAGCCTGCAGGTAAACAGATGAATAAATGGATTTAAGCTGCAAGAAGGCCATGAGAGATTGCTCTCTCTGGGAAACAAACTCTTTTTGTCACATGCAGCACAGAGCTGCCCGCTGTGCTTCCAGAGTCCCGCGCTGACAGAGACCGATGGACTGTCCCTTCCTCTCTTATCGGAGCTGCTGCAGCCCCACAACGTCTGGCTGCAGGCCTGCTAAGACCGTCTCTCTTTTTTCCTCTGATGCAGGCTTCCTCACGTTGACTTCGGCTCTCTTTATAGTTTTATGCAAAGTTTTGAAGGCATTGCCTTAAAAATTAGGGAGCACTCCACTTCTTTACTTTAAATATTGATGTATATTGCTGTACGAATGACATTCCTCGATGGTTAGTTGAGCTTATCGATCCAGGCTGAAACAACTCTATAGCTGCTGGATCGTTTCCATGGTTTGTTTGTTTTTTTCCAGTCATGCGTTCTGGATCATCACCGTTTTTCCAGTGTATGTGCTCTCAGTTTAACATGGGGTTAAATCGGGGTTACCTCTGAATTCCTGTTCCCAAGGCCCATGATGTTTTCGTGCATGTGTGCGTTTGCTGTTGTTCTTTTGACACAGTCATCTATCAGACATTTAACTTTTCTTTGAAGTTAACATCAGAGCCTTGAGTGACGCTAGCTTGATTGCAGATTCTTATTCATGCAACAGAAAGTAAACGAACTACTAACAATTTCTCACTGATTTGTTAATTAATTTTTTGTCTGTCGGATTCCCAACAGAAGTCACCCAACATATTTTCCTGGACCTCAAAACTTGTTTTGTCTGAAAAATGTCAAAAGTTTCTTATGCTTTCGAGCACATCTACTAAGGTGATAAATCACTTTTTTTTAACAAGAAAAATTGTTAATCAAACAGTTTTTTGACTAATTTTCTGCTTATTTAACTCGTGATTTATTAACCCATCATCCCTTATAAGATCCAAATAGCTTTTTTTTTCTTTATGCAGCGCTCTATGGTATTGAGTTATTTTGGGGGGAAATTACAAATCTATCATTGCGTTTGCAGGTTTTATTCTATGCTGAAATGTTTTGGCTGACTGCGTATTTCATCTGTCTTTGTTCTTGCGTTCTCCTGGAACAGACCTTCTACCCTTTATGTGCGCAGTATAAATCATTGTGACACTTTTGCTAGTACGGGTTTCCTTCAATGGACTTTTTCATTGTTTCTGTCCTCTGGCTTTACAAATGTGTCCACCAGCTTGTGCCACTGCGTTCGCTCTTCAGTTTGCTGTGTCCTCGCCTTAGTTCCCTGCTCATGTTTGCTTGCCTGTTTCCCCTGAGGGTTATGAGGCATTGCACAGCTGAGGGAAAATATGGCACAGAGGAGCACAGCCCGAGTGTGTGCCGCTTATATTTTATTAAGTCTTATCAGGCTGCTGTCTCTTGCGTACTACCATCACCAGTGCCAGACCTGAGTCTGTCACTCAGCATGTAACTACATTTCTGCAACACCTCTGGCAACATCTGAATGGAAGCTGTAACTTTTGTGGTTTGATGTATTGAAGAATTTTATCACTTTTGTTATTAATTCATATTTTTCCATTTCCTGTTGCATATTTTGCCCCTTTTGGACATCCCTGTATTTTACTCTTTTATTTCCATCCTCCTTTCTCATTTTTTTTCTGCACACTTACCCTCCATATTTATTCTACACATAATCTAAATTTGCAAACTCTTTCTCTCCTTCAGTGTTGCTGCGTGAAGAGGTGGTCCAGCTCCAAGAGGAGGTCCACCTGCTGAGGCAAATGAAGGACATGTTGACTAAAGACCTGGAGGAGACCCAGGGCGGCTGCTCTGCCAATCTGCTTTCTGCCACAGAGCTCCGTGTGCAGCTGGGTGACAAGGAGCAGGAGCTGGACCGTGCCAAGGAGGCCTTACAAGGTCAGAAGCAAACAGACATCTTGTCGTCTTGTCTAATCTACCAGAACCCCCGTGTTTCCAGCACCTACCTACTTCAAATGTACAGCAAATACAGCTGTCCAAGCTTTCATGGGGATGTTATGTCAAGCCAGAATATCTTGTAATTAAATGAAATCCACTTTGTCTTACCAAACAAAAGCAGACAGTATAAATTTTTTTTTTCCATTACATGACAAACATTTGGGACATCAAAATGATCTACAAAGTCATTTTTTTTGTATTCGTACAAAAACGTCTTCTACATTGTGCTTTCTCACAGTAATTGGTTCAATTAAATGTTTCCAGGCAGCATATACAGTGGTGTTTGCATGGTCCAATAGGTTCATCTGTCCAAAAAAAATTGTTCCAGAAGTCTTGTGGTTTGTCTTAATGTGTCTTAGTGCCATGAACTTTAATATTTAACTTGCTAACTGTGGCCTGGGGAGTCTGATATGAAGCTTTTGGCCTTTTTGAAGTTTCTCTGAGCGTTTCACAGTCTGAAATTCACAATCTTTTTCGGGGAGGGGTGGGGGCATTTGTGTGGGATGTCCACTTGTTGGAAGATTGGCTTGAATGTTTTCCACATGTGAATAATCTTTCTCTCTGTAGAAATAATGGACTTGAGGTTGTTTGGAAATGTTTTTATCAATCTTTGCTGAGACATAAAACGTTAGAAATGACTGTGTTTACTTTCTGTTTCACAGCTTTGAGGAAAAAACACAGTTTGTATGAAAATCTATAAAATAACTATTTATCCATTTATACTTCTGCATCTACCAGGTTTTCTTTGAATAAACGGCTCACTTAAATGTTTTATATCTAGACAGTATATCTCTCACTGTCCGTGGTTTTATATTCAACTCTATACATTAAGAGTTATCATGTTCTTTACGGACTCTTAAGAATAAGCATGCCAAATAGCTGGGTGTTTTCCATTTTTGCATTTGTTTACTATAATTTTGGCTCTCAGATTCTTGTTGTGTGTGTGTGGGTGTGTGTGCATTAACTATCAAAATTACTTTTTGGGATTAGCTTCTCTTTTCTAGAGCAACATATGTTGATTCATCTTTTTCAAGCAAATACGAATGATTCATGGATCAAAGCAGTGGGTGTAAATCATTAACTCAACAGCATTTTTCACATTCATCAAAATCATTCCCAAGTAACAGCAGACCAATTACCATAATAGTAAAATTCCAGTCATTCTTCTGGGGCATAAATTAAAATGAGCAGGTAATCTCTCTCTTTATGTGGCTAAGTTGAAACATTAGTCATCCCGAGCTGATGAGCAGCCAAGTCAACTCCAGGTTCACCTCATTTTAATTAACGTCCATCGATCATGAGCGAAGAGCTTCGCTCTGACACTGATGTGTTAGGGGTGTTCTGTTTTTATTATTATGCAACACCACCATGTTTATATCTTTTTACAAAAAGCAAAGCCAGTCCTGCTTGAAACTCAGGCAGTTGTTTTTAGTTTAGTGTTCTACCTTTGCGTGGTCCTTTCAACAGCTCACAGTGGTAAACTGCAGGCTTGTAAACCGTCATGTAACTGTGGCAAAACAGGTTTAGATGCTGTATGATAAATGCGAGGACGCTGAACGCTGACAGGAGGAATGCACCCTGAATGACATGTGCAGTTATGGAAAGTGCAGGTTCCACTTTTCCAGTTTTGTCTACCTGGTGAACCTGGGCTCTCATGAGTGCGTTAGTATTGTTTCTACCTGCACAAAAGACCCACAGTTGCATCGCTGCCGTTGAGCTGAAAGCGAATGAAGTTGAAGGGAATCAGATCCAATCAGGATGAGTCCACAAAGACTCCACATGCCACCTGAAACCGAATGACTCAGGGATGATTACATCATTTTCTCTGGGCCCCGTCTTCTGAAAGAAAGGGAAAAAGTAACTCATTAACAGAAGACACAGTGTCACCTAGTGGCTCTGTGGTGTAATTACAAAGCTTTGTCTTTGTCTACTGTTTGTCTACTGTCCAGTTTTCTGTTGTTGATGGACACATATGTGCTGCTCAGTGTCTCAATGTGTTTGCTTGTGTTTTGAAGCTATGAAAGCTGACCGTAAGCGGCTGAAGGTGGAGAAAGCAGACTTGGCGAATCAGATGCAGCAGCTGTACACAACACTGGAGAGCAGAGAGGAGCAGCTGCGAGAGTTCATACGCAACTACGACCAGCATCGAAAGGTAACGCTGTCAGGTTTTGTCTCTGTCTCTGTGTGCCTGCATTCCTATCCCAATTGTCAGTATATATTTAAAAAATAATAATAATAAATTAACCCACACGTGAGGGTATTTTGAATTATGGCTACCTTACATTTTGTTTTCTACCAAAATAAAAACGAGAAGTTTTTCAACTCTAAAAAGTTTAACCAGTCTGATAGCACTTCACTTCAAATCTATTTTATATTTAAAACTAGTGAAAAGGGCGGTTTTTCATTTGTCCAGCTGTACAGAGATTTTAAGTATTTAGTATTTTTAAACCGTTTTAACAGTTAGTGTTTTTACAGCTCTACCCATTTATAGACTGTACATGAAAGATGGATGTAGCCACGGTGACGTCATGGTTTGTGTATTGCCATTTTGGTACTTTGGGTATGTCTTTTTGTTTTTTATTGAACTGGAAGTGACACTTTGGAAAGTTATCAGTTAAGGCTAGCTAGCTTTGTTAGCAATGGTGCAATGGGATGTAAACTTGGATCCTAGCAGCATTCATGTGCTTGATTGATGATTATGAGTTACATTAAAAATTGACCTCTGCACGGTTATCATAAAGGACAGAATTAGTTATGTGGACAAAGTATATTTATTTTAGTTATGAAGTCGGGCATGTAGTCTATGGAGATTCAGGCATGAAGAACTGCATTTTTGGATATTTTATTCTGACTTCTTTTTTCCATTCTAAAGCTGAAGTTTATAGTTAGTAATTAGCAGTGTTTTCACACCTAGAGTCATTTTATTGTGGTCCCATCAGCAGATAGGTTTGTAACCTTGTAACTTTCCCTGTGGTTTGGTTTCATTTCACACAGAGAAAAATCCAAGTGAACCACAATGTGTTGTAAGAACATTCAGTCTGCTTATAGACCAGATGTGTCTGGGGCATGAGCAGCAAGCGTAAATACAGGAAGGTGTTGCATTCTGGACTATTTGAGAGCATGGAGAATTTATAATCTTTTCATGCCTCTTTGCCAACCCTTACTGACTTGTGCGCATATAGTATAGTTCAGTTTAAACAGACTAAACATCGCAGGTGTGGAAACACCTTCGGATATTAATTAGCACTGTTGACAGGTTTAACTGTTTCTCTACGATGTAACAGTAATAACTGCTTCATAAAAACATAGACACTAGCATAAAACATGAATAAAGCCTTCAAAATGTCTATAAAGCCACACAACCACATAACGGTCTGTCTTGCTTATCACTTTGTTTTAGTTGCAACGGTCCGTAACTGGAATTACTAAAAAAAAACAGTCGCCGTCATGCAGCCACCCTTTTCAAAACCATACAGCAACACACGATGTGTGCTGCTTCACTCAAAAAAAATTTTCGGATCATTCAATGTGACTTTGATGTGAAATCACGATAACTGTATGTGTGCGATTTCGGCAGGAGAGTGAGGATGCAGTGAAAGCCCTGGCAAAGGAGAAGGACGTGCTGGAGAGGGAGAAGTGGGACCTGAGGAGGCAGACCAAAGAATCCACAGAGCAGGCCAACGTCCTGCGTTCTCAGCTGGATATGAAGGAGAACAGGATTAAAGAACTGGAGGCCGAGCTCACAATGGTGAGTCGGACAGAGTCACAACTTTGCTAAAGTTATTAAACCGCAGCGGAGTCACCTCAACTCTTAGCTGGTAAACGTGGCACAAATGCAAAGTCAGGTCACATGTTCATATCAGTTCAGACGCATGCAATATGCCACTTCCTCAGTCTGGAGCAAAGCTTAATGCTTTGAGAGAAAGAAATTCATGTGCTGCTGTGTCAGTCCCTCATAGGTACACTTGTCAGTCTGTGTGTCATTAATCTCTCTCCTCCCTCAGCAAGTCACAGCCACCCACAGATCCTCACATCACGCTCCATCACAGATCACATTTGTTGGCACTTCAGTGCCAGAGCTGCATCACTGTCAAACAGCCCAGCCACACAATATCATTGTCTCCTTCTTTTCTTTAAAATGTTGTTGCTTTCTCTGCCGCTAAACTCAACTTTCTCCAGTCTGTCCTGTCTCAGAGGCTTTCAGTAAAAAAATATAGAAATAAAGTCCTATGGAAAGTGATGAATACATTTGGTTTATAACACTGGCTATATTCTAACTTCAGCTTATCTCAGGAATAGACCATCCTGTTGCACTTTCTAATGTTTAAAACCCACAATACTTGAAGGATCAGTCACAACGTAGCACTGATCATCATGTCACAGTGCAGCGCTCTGCTGGAACCCCTCAACTCCCGCCATTCCCATGGATGTTTCTTTGACAGGTAACACCCAGTTACACAGTGCTGCAGAATAAATGCGTGCTCCCTGATGGCAGCAGCCTCCACTAGCAGGGTTATGCACCCGGCCACACCCATAAAACGACAGAACTAGGAATGGCAAGAGGAATGTAACAAAGAGCAACGAAAGCTAACAGATAACAATCCGATTGAGCATGCAGAAGGATGTGTCACAACAAGCCCGATCATTGGAGGCCCCACCCTGAAACCCACAATACTTGAAGGATCCTGTGCCACTCACCGAGGTCCCATGTTGTTTCCCGGAGAGGAAAAATATTAGGCAGATGTTTTCAGAGTTTAATTAGAAAAAAACAGCTGGTACTCAGTTGGTTGTGTGAGATTAATTCTGATGATTTCCAACTTAAAAAAGTATACTGATCCTTGTAATTGTAGTTAGTCCTGTAATGTTAACATCTTTGTCTCTGTTCACTCTCATGCTAATTTTCTGTTATTTATTTATTTATTTATTTTTATTCTTAGGCAAAGCAGTCTCTGGCCACACTGACTAAAGACGTACCAAAACGCCACTCAGTGGCTATGCCAACAGAACCGGTGGTGAACGGCAGTCAGGAGTGGGTGATGCACGCCGACCTTCCGCTCACGGCCGCCATCCGCCAGAGCCAACAGACCCTCTACCACGGACACACCACAGACAGACAGGGTAGGTTTTCTTTTCCTCCTTGCCTCGCGGCCTCTTTGCTACTTGGTGTTGCTTTTACTAACAGAGGGTTTTTTCAAGGAGGTTTCTCATACTAACTGTGGGAATCTGCAATATCGGTGTGTTTGTGTGTTTGTGTGACGCCTCAGCTGTGGTCAGGATCAGCCCTTGCCATTCACGTCAGCCTTCTGTGATCTCTGAAGCCTCTGCGGCTGATGGAGACCGCTCGTCAACGCCAAGTGACATCAACTCACCTCGTCACCGGACCCACTCCCTCTGCAATGTAAGAGCTGCCTGGCCCCTTCGACCAAGTAATCACACCTCCGCAATCTTCTGTTAGTGCCTCGCTCCACTCTGCCTTCTCTTGTCTGTTCCTCTACTGTCAGCTTCATGGGCTCTGCTTGCCTGCTCATTGCCGGTGTTGGAGTTCTTTTGTTTTTTCATAAGCAACAGTTTGGCATTGCACTAGCTTGGCACTGTGTATTTCATGCCTAATCTTTCAATATGAGTAAGTATGAAGCAAACGTCAGCAACTGGTTAGCAGTGGCGCATTGAAAGCTTCAATTAACACATATTGCCTTATTTGTTAAACAAACATGCACATAAAACCAGGTCAAAAAAAATTTTCTAATCAAGCAAACTATAACTTTATTCCTTTTTAAATATTTATACATGCTAGTGTGCATGTTTTCTTTTTTGGGCTTTTTAAAAACCCTTAAAATCTTAGCCTTATTCAAATAGACTGCATAATAAGAGAGCCCATTTAAAAAAATGTTCTTGTGGTTAGAATTGCTCTATGTGAAGTGGTAAGTTGATCCAGCTGATAATGTAAGTTACTCTATCTGGTGAAAAAGGTTATTAACTACTGTATTAACTATATTTTAAATATCATTTTTAATAATGAATCCCTCCATTCTGATAGCTTTACAGTTATTTTGGTGTTCATGCAATAATTTTTACAACTAATTTGCTCGCAGTCGTGAAAAAGAGAGAATGCGTTTCACTCTGTATTTGACACAATGTCAAACATTTTAGCAAATAAACATAACAAACACCAATGTGTCACAAAGTGTTGTGAATATTTGTGTAACCACAAACTTTGTAGCCAGTGACACAAATGTATATACAGAAAATGTTGTTCAAAATGGACAAAACAAGAATGATGCTATTACATCATCAAAATAGCTACATGCATCTCAATATGAAATATAATTTTATTCTTAAGACGAGTAGAAACCTGAACCTATAAAACCGAAAATGTTGGGCCGAACCTCTTTATCTTTGAATTCTCTTTTCAGTCCCATTCAGGCTTGTTAATATAAAAGCATGACATCATTGTAACAAGTCAACTGGTTAAATGTCCTCCCTGCTAGATATATAACAATCAACTGTAAGTAATATTATAGACTGGTATGGCAAACTGGTGACTTGGCCTCAAAGTGACAGATCATGTAAACTTAAATAATGGGTGCATAAAAGTCCCCAGCGTTCCTCCTCTGGAGCATAAAAACTGTGCACCGGGAGCTTCGAGGCTACGGTTTTCATGGTTGAGCAGCTCCTGTAAGTGTAATATGCAGGCAGCCTGGTACTCTTGTTCATATAGTGTATTTAACATGAAGTTAATTGTAGAAGCAGTTAAGTCTCTGGTTGAATTCACTCACTTTTTACAGCCAGATCCAAAGAAGTAAACGATAAACAACTTTTGACATAAGGCTAATTTTACGCATAATGCTGGAAAAAATAGTTGATCCTTCAAATGCAAGATAAAAATTTAAAATGCAACGTAAATTCAGGCTGAAATGACAAATGACAAAAAGCTTTGGTATTTGTCTGGATCCAGTTGGTTACATCTCTCTCTCTCCTTACTCGTCATGAAAGTTTATAAAAATGTTAAACTACAGTGTGGCTTTAAGGCAGCTGATTAACGCAGCTTTTCTATCTCCTCTGCTCAGTCTATGGAGGACCTTGAGGACCAGAAGCGGAAGAAGAAGAAGGAAAAGATGACACTGGGATCCCTATCAAGGGTGTTCGCTCGGGGCAAGCAGCGCAAGTCACTGGATCCTGGCTTGTTTGATGGTACAGCCACCCCTGATTATTACATAGAGGAGGATGCCGACTGGTGATGCTGAGTGTGTGAGTGCATGTGTGTGTTGAGTTTTTGTAGATATCCTCTTGGCTTTAACTGTGAGTGAAGACTGTCTGTGGATTTATCTGGAGGCGAAGGATTTTGAATTTTAAAGAAAAGCCCTTAAAGTCACTGCTATCACCATAAATGTACAGTATATTGCCCTAAAATTGTATGTTTGTAAATTAGATATATATTTATAGTTGTACATGTATGCATATGTACATATGTTTACACACATGCGCACACACACACACACACACACACACATATATATATATATATATATATATATATATATGGGTTACTCTTTCCTTCGTGTAGACATATTTATGCTGTATTATTATAACTGTCTTAATGTTTTATGCTTTTTTTTATATAACTGGAGACTTGAAGTACTGCTGTTCATATGTAAATAGGAGCTATTGTGAAACTAGTGTTTTACTGTAAATGCTATTTGTTTTTTGTTACTTTTACGGTTGCTTTTTTCATACTTTGCAACATTTATTTCCATATTATTCACAGTCTTGCAGGCCCAAATCTTACTATGAAAGGATAGAAATGATAAATTACTAGACTTTTGGTTTCCTGTTGGTTTGAAAACACTAGTTGAGAGGTAATTCTGTTACAGGATTGTCATCACGTTCCTATAAATGCTGGCTCACAATGATTTATTTACAGCACTGTGGGCACCAGGGAAGTTTTTTTGCAGATATTTTGTAATCTAGTAATCATTTTAATAATGCTCTCGTACTGGCCATTGAGGGTTTCTAGAGTCAGTCTTCTGTAGAAATTGTAGATGTGAGCAGGCGTATTCAGACGCACCTCTGTCACCTGCTGTCAAAACCATGTGCAAGTGCCAAAGTTTAAAGACTCAGTCACTCCATCACTGTTAGCACTAGCCTCGTAACATTGTTTATGTCTGACTCATTTTTTACAGAGAGCTATCTAACATGTGCCTATACGAGATGAACGAATGTGCATTAAACACGTGCATGATCCCTCTGTGTTGCTTTGGTTAGACATCCATTCATTGCCAACCAAATTAATAATCTCTGCAATCCTGTGTTGCTCCTTTGTAGCCCTACCCATTTTTACCAGGTTATCTTTTCCTTGCATTTTGAATGCATGATCCTCCCCTTATTTTGCTGTTTTTTGTTTTTTATATTTGTATAGAATCCCTCCTCATTTTATAATTTTCCTTTTTTCCTTTCCTTTTTTTTGCAAATGTGGCTCTAACAAATCTGTTAAATGTTTGTAATTTAGAAAATGTTGCATAAAAGATTAAATCTATTGAATTATTTTATTTAAAAGAAATGAGACAAACAAGAAGTGACTTCAAATATTTATCTGCTGCAGCTGTCGCAGCCAGATGTCGAGGAGGTTTTAGCATTTTCAAAGTGAATTATAATTGAAATGAAATCTTATTTTAAAAATAAAACCACTAACTGAATAAATCCAATGTGGCAGTTTTCTATTTCGTGAGTAATGTTGGGTTGGTTTTTTGGGGTTTTTTGTTTGTTTCTTTTGTCCAAGTCTAACGTGTGTGTCTCCCTCTCCTCCTGCCATTTCTAATGGCAACTTTCTCCTGCCAGTGAGTAACTCCTCATCTGTGATTACCAGCTGTCTGTTTCTTACACTCTGGGGATTATTCATATCACATATCATGTCCATTGAAGAGTACCAGTTTGTGTGGTTTGTTTTTTGAAAACTCTTTTGAAAGATGGTGGGATTTGCATGCAGCCTTTTTTTCAGCATGTCGAGACGAATCAGTTCATCCTGGATTCGTTGGTTCGGTATGAATCAGTGTTTCCTGTTTTTTTGTTTTGTTATATTTTTTTAGATGAGGGGCTGATGGGCAGAAGCATGATGTTTTATGAATAATCCCTTTGTCTCTAATACATGATCCTAATGGTCTTAAGTCTCCTCATATGCCTCAGTTACTAGTGTTGTAACGTCTTTTACTAAGCAGTAGTTTTAGAACTGACCACCACACTGTCACAGAAGAACCAAAAGACGTCTGTATTCCTGAATTCAGCTACTGTTTTCTATTTAGACGCATTTAAATGTGCAGTCCTATCTACTTAAAAAAAAACAAAAAAAAAAACAAAGCACAGTTCATTCAAAGATACTGGCCGTCTCCAGTAAGATAATCTGGCGCCATCTAGTGGTTATATAACAATTTTTCTTTTGTTCTCACTTGAATGAATTGATCTTGGTGTGCAGATTTCTCCTCGATATACAGAAAAAACTGTAGTGTACTATCCCAAATGTAGCTCAGTATGGTTCCACTTTAAGGTAGACGCAATACTTTTTGTTCTGCTCCCTTCTGATTGTCTCCAGATGTGTAATCTGATTTGATTTTCATATCCAACTGACCCTGAAATTCTCCTGTATGCCACACCGTAACTTCTCCTGACCAATCCAGACTCTGATAGCCTCACACAGCAAAGCCTGTCTGATGGAGAGGAGCAGCTGGACCGCCTCCAGCAGGCGGAGCTGACTCGAAACACATGCATGTCACTGTGGAGGGCAGGTGCAGTCCAGGCCTGGCTGGAGGTTGTCATGGGAATGCCCATGTACATCCGAGCCTGCTCCGAAAACGTCAAAAGTGGGAAGGTATGATTTGGTACATGTTGCTTTTTGCTGTTTGTTTACCTGTGTGTGATGTTGTTTGATGTTGGCAGATGGACATGTTAAGGTGTTGTGTTTGTTTGATAGAGAACTATATTTCTGCTCTTTAGGTGCTTCTAGGCCTGACGGATGATGATTTAGAGCTGGGCCTGGGTATCAGTAATCCAATTCATCGCAGGAAAATAAGATTGGCTATTGAGGATTACAGGAGAGCTGAAGGGGACCAAGGGTGAGTAACAGCCAAATAAAACTGCAGAATAACTAATGTCATGGGGGTTTTTTTGGGGGGGGGTTAAAAAACACATGACCTCAAAATCTTCATTTTCTCCGTGCATACTTTTCTTTAAAAATATACAGACAGGGATAAAAATGGAACGTTTTGAGTTAAATATGTGCCACTGAAGCAGACATTTCTGGCTCAAAGTATGAGAGACGACTCCATCCATTTTCTACCACTTATCCAGTTCAGGCTGGGGCATGTCCCAGCTGTCACTGAGCATGAGGCGAGGTACACCCTGAGCAGGTTGCTAATCTGGTGGACTGCTAACACAGAGAGACATTCACACCTATGGCCAATCTAGAATTCCAATTAATCTAACATGCATGTCTTTGGGAGGAAGCTGTAGTATACAGAGTTAACACACGCAGGTGCAGGGAGATCATGCGAGCTCCACAAAGAGAGGTCTCAGCTGGCCTTTCATTTTGAACCCAGCAGCTCCTTGCTGTGTCTGCCAAGAGAACGCTTTTGTGATAAGAAGCCTTTAAAGCTATGTATTGTAAAATATATATATATATATTATATATTTTAAATAACGGATATCAACACAAAACTTTCCAAGCCACTTTTATTTAGATGGGTTTCCTGAAATTTTAAGTTTAATATGCATGGGTATTATATCAAAGGATATTCAGTAATATGTATATATGCACTTCAGACACAGAGAAGTAAAATAAACACCTAAATGTGTATTTTAGGACACTTTTTTGTACTTGTTTTACTTGCTTAGTCTGATAAATGCTCCCAAATAAAGGAAGGAATATAAGTAGCAAATTTTCCACCTTAATGGTTTTTCTTTATTTTTACTACTTTCTACATTGTAGATACATGCTCAAGACATCAAATATATGAAGCAGGATTAATGGAATTACGTAGCAAAGAAAAAAAAAATAATGAATAACTATAAATATGTTTTATATTTTAGATTCCTCAAAGTAGCCATCCTTTGCTTTGCTGACAGCACTCCAAACCCTTGGCCTTCTCTCAATGGGCTCCATGATGTAGTCACCTGAAATGGTTTTCACTTCACAGGTGTGCCCTGTCAGGGTTCATTTGTGGACTTTCTTGCCTTCTTAATGGGGTTGGGACCATCAGTTATGTTGTGCAGAAGTCAGGTTCGTGCACAGATGACAGCCCTATCCGACAACTGTTACAATTCATATTATGTCATATTATTAGAACCAATCAGCTAAGTAAAGAGAAACGACAGTCCATCATTACTGGGGTCAGTAATGATGGACTGGGGATGGAGTCATTACAGGACAATGACCCCAAACACACCTCCAGGTTGTGTGAGGGTTATTTGACCAAGAAGGAGAGTGATGGAGTGCTGCGCCAGATGGCCTGGCCTCCACAAACCTAAACGCAGTCGAGGTGGTTTGGGAGGAGATGGATCGCAGAGTGATGGCAAAAGTGCTGAACATCTCTGGGAACTCCTTCAAGACTGTTGTAAAACCATTTCAGGTGACAAACCTCATGAAGCTCATTGAAAGATTGCCAAGAATGTGCACAGCAGTAAACAAAGCAAAGGGTGGATAGTTTGAAGAATCTGAAATGTTAAACATGTTTTGAGTTATTTCTCACTTTTTATGCCTTCAATGAGAATCCACAATGTAAATAGTAAGGAGTGCATGAAATATGATGTATTTAAAAAAAATGTTATTGTTTGATATTGCTGATCACAGATTATCAAAAGCATCTGAGATGGACCATCACTGGGTTGCAACATCATGGCTGAGTGATGTCGGACTGACTCAGTACTCCCAGACCTTTCAGTCTCACTTGGTGGATGGACGAGTGCTTAACTCTTTGAACCGCAGAGACCTGGAGAGATTTCTCAACATCAGTGACCAGTTCCATCAGACCAGTCTACTTCTGGGAATCCAGCTGCTGCAGATGCTCAGCTTTGATAAAGAGGTCAGACTATATGATAACAGATTCATGACTGGAGTTATTCAGCATCTTTCTTTGATCACTGCCTGACTTTCACTCAGCTACAGTGACAAAACTACATGCTTATCTGCGGTAGCTGGAGTCACACAGTAGCTTGTAATGCTCCATTATCTTATTGGCCTCTGCCACATTAGTGCTTGCACTGCTATCTTTGTGTGGTGTTTTTAAAGGCCCTGCAGGCACGGCGGACAAAATGCGAGCACCAAAACTGGGATCCCATTGTTTGGACATGTCACCGAGTGATGAAGTGGATCAGAGACATCGACCTCAAGGTGGGTGGGGCGGTCAGTGATGGCATTCCCGTCTGCGCTGGAGATTTCTTTGCCAGACTGGAACCAGATACCACAAAGTATGGGTTTTTAAGAATCCCTCAAAAATGATGATAGCTTTGTTTCTTTGAAGCCTCACACCACTGAAAGAATACAGAAGAATAACAGTAGTGTACACTCAGTAATGGGGAATAGACCACACAGCGTGAGGGTTTTTTTTTAGTTCTGCAATATACCGACATACTTATTTTGGGCAACATGTGGTGAACACTTATTATGACCCACAAAGACAAACCAAAACTGTTTTTAAAAACTTTTTTGTTGTGTACTTGTAATTGCTACCAAATTAAACCAAATTAAGACCAGGGAGCGATTTCTGCAAGGTTAGTTATTTTTCAGCTAACACTCACTGATGAGCACACTGAGCAAACTGCATCATCTTAATCCAACGCTTCTCTCTTGCGTTGCTCAGGAGTTTGCAGACAATCTTCAGGGTAAAGGGATTCATGGTGCAGTGATGGCTTTGGATCAGTCTTTCGACACAGATGCCATGGCCAAAGCCCTGGGCATCCCCAGCAACAAACACATGCTTCATCGGCACCTGTATGAAGAGATGAAGTCACTCGCTGTCCCTCTCAGGTAGATTAAAAGTCCTACTTGCATACCTTGATATTCTATCCTGTAAATACATTTGTATGTATATATTCTTGGATGCAATCACAAACAACAACGTCTTGTAACACCTTATGTTTACAGTAATACCGAGCAGGACACTGAGGTGATTGGTTGTTCCTCTCCTGTCGCTGTTAACCGTTTTGCTGATGAGAGGATGTCTATAAGAAGATCCGGAAAGGTATTAGACAAACTTTATAAAGACTGAAATGTGCAGTGCTGTGCAGAACCTTTTTGATATTTCACATGTTTAGATATATACTAAGTATGTGAGTACATTAGAATAAGAAAAGAAGAATCAGTAGTTGGCTACTAAAGTCTTGTGGTCAGATTCAAACTGAGGATTCTGATATAAGACCATCATAAACACTAATTACTTTTTAGCTGATAACGTTTTATAAACAGGCAAATGTCTCATCTTTAAAGAAACTCCATATTCTGTTTTCAGCCTTTTTGATTTTGTTTTTCCCAGAGTCCGCTGAGGTTACGAGCAAACAGCCACTCTGTGGAGCGAAGTCTGGGCTTCCACGGCAGCTGCAGCTCTCTGCCCAGAGAGGCCAGAGTTCAGGCGGTTCCCCGAGCCAAAGGCAGCCCGATGCACACCTACAAGAGTGTCGAAATCACCAACGTCTGAACCAGCCTCAGCCATCGAGATCTTAACCATTGTTTACATTTTTGTTGTGTTGCAGTTGTTTACAGCTGAGAGACACTCACACTGAGCCACACTAGAATTATAGGAAGAGAGTGTCTTAAAGGGGTATGCCACTCGATTTAGCAATCTGACATCTTTAGAGAAGCATTTAGAGAAGACAAACAAACTTTATCATTGTGACCTGATGGACTTGAGAGGAAGATAATTTAATTGCTAGTTTCATTTTTTATTTTAATTTATTTTTAAACTACGTATTCCAAGACTTTTATATATTATTGGAAAAATCATATTTGTATGATAGATGAGAAGCCTTAAAACAGGCTTCACACAGTTATATAATTGAAATTACTGCTCTTTTAATGCCTTATATTACACAGGTCCATATGATCTTCACAGCACTGTTACTATTTATTACTGCTACTTTTTAACATGTTTGTTTTTTTAAGCTGCAAGTGAAAAACTCTGTTAATGACAAAAGAAAAGTTGTTATAACTTACTCTCAGTGTAAAGATACAGCCCATATCAGCTGTTATTCAGAACAGATGAGGGCCCTGTTCTTCATACATGGCTAACCCAGTTAACCACACATGAACACTGGATTTGTTGACTGGATGTTTCTAAAATCACAGAAAAATGTACAGAGCAGAGACATCTGGAGTGCGATTAAGGTGATGTGGGTTTTTTTTGCAACTTACAAAGTACATTTAAATTACCAATCATAAGTCAAAGAACTGCAAATTAGTATTCAGTTTTAGAGGCATTCACAGGTGTACTACAAGAGCTTTGAGATGGTTGAAGACAGCTATTTTGTTAGGTACACGTTGTTAGGTTCAGCTGCTTAGTAACACAAATATTTAATCAGCCAATGACAATCCCAGTGACTCAGTTCATTTACATAGACCATAGACATGGTCAAGAGGGCCTGCCAAAGCATCAGAATGGGGAAGAAAGGTGATTTCATTGACTCTGAATGTGGCATGATTGTTGGTGCCGGGCTGGTTCAAATATTTCAGAAATTTCTTATCTGCTGGGATTTTCCCAGTCATCCCTATCTCCACAGTTTACAGAAAATGGGCCAAAAAAAGAGAAAATATCCAATTCGTGGCAGTTTTCTAAGATGAGAAGCCTTGCTCATGTCCAAGTAGAATCAAAAAAGTTGCTTTGACCCAATTTACAACCAAGGCATCCAGGACAGCAGCCATGCTGAAGACTGATTCCATACTGGGACTTAAACCTGTGTCAACTTTGTGAAAAAACAGAAATCCTACAACTGCTAGACCATACGGGACTTAAATGAAGAAGAGACAGATTATTTTCATGTGAGAACCCAGATAGCATTTTGTTTGATATTGTGTGTAATAATAATAGTTTTTGGACAAGAAGCTAATGAGATGATTCTCAATTCTGCTCTGACATTCAGATGGTAGGGTCAGAATTTATTATAAATAATATGAAAGCATGGATCTGTCCTGCCTTGTATCAGTAATATCAGTGACGGTGGCGTAATGGTGCAGGTGCATATTTTCTTGCCACACTTTCAGCCTCAGTACCAGCTGAGCATCTTCTAAACCCCACAGCCTTCCTGAGTATTGCTGCTGACCATGTCCATCCCCTCATTCATGTTTAATATTTTGTGTTTTGTCTCTGTGAAACTGTTAAACTCCTGAAGAATGGCAGTAAAATACAAAACCCAAAGGTTTTTCTCATCTCTCTATTTTGATCTACCTCGTCACCTTCTCCCGAATCACCCTGCCATTGACTCAGAAATTGATCACAAGCCAATTTCAACAAAGTCTTACCTCCTTAAATGCATCTGGAGGAGAGAGGAGGCCCAGGCCTGTCCTTTGCAGAAGCCTTTACAATACTTGTGCCATATTAAAAAAAAAAAAAGAAAGCATGATGCTTAACTTGTCATGCAATGCCACTTTGGTCATTACCACTGTTACTATCATCTGCCAGAGATCATAACATAAAGTGGCAGGCTGTAAAAAAAGAAAAAGAAAACAATGAACTGACAATGAAGCTGTGCCACGCATCGTATTTAATTGGGATCACTGGGAAATGACAGGTCAGAAGCAAGGATGTTTCCAGTTTTTGTTAAAAGCCTATAGTCTCAGCTCCTCTCCCTCTGTTAGTGCAATCACATGCTCAGCATTCAGCCAGTATTATGCCTCTCCATAACTTTTCCCATGAACTTTTATTTGGGATTAACAAACCAATCCTAAAGGAGGCTGAGAGAATCAGATTAGATTGACGAGACTAAACCAGCTTCTTGTAACCTGAAAAAAGTATTTTAGCCTAAATTCCTTCAGATTGCAGAACAGGGCCCTCAAGTGCCATCAGCTCTAAATGTGTAAGATGATGCTACTAAAAACAATGACATGTGAAGTGTGTGTCTTCTTCTGACAGCTGGTATACCCATAATTATGTTTGTTTTAATGTAAAAGATGATGCAGTCATGCAGTGTGATATGTAGATAAATCTGTGGAATGTTGGATTAAGAATGTGGTAATGTACAAAGACTCCACATATGTGTATTGTATGAACTGTGAAGAAGGCAAAACTTTGTGCCATTATACGATGAAGTCAATGGAAAGAATGTAACGGTGTATTCTGTACAGTTTTGGTCGTGTTTTATAATGCACAGCTGTTCCTGAGCATGAGAACACTCATTAAATGCCACCGCTGGGACTTGCACAGAGCCACACCGAGTGTGACTGAAACCTTGAGGTTACTTCAAATAGCAGAGAACAGGTTTGTCCGTCTCTATCTGGGCGTCTCTTTGACTCACCAAAGGGAAACTGTTTAAGCGGGAAGATCAGACCAGTTCAAACCTGTACAGAAAAAGAAGACAGGGACATGCGATGTATTTGCTTTTAACACATGACATATACATCTCTTTGCAAAGCAGTACAAGCTTTTCATACACGTCAACATGAAAGTGGATTTATTGTAAATTGTTGCATAAAATGTAAGACTGTTATTGTTATTTTTGAGGAGAAATGCATTAAATTTGTGTTAACAAACTCAGAATGTAAAGTTGGTCCAGATGTAAATTATTTTTTCTTCCAAGGGTTTTGAAAATATATCTTTGTGTTTGCATACGACACTTCTGTGTTATCTTAAAAAGAAGCTCAGAATGGTCACATTAGCCTGTTGAGTTGGTTATTATAAGAGCTCGCATCATAAAAAAAATATATGGACATTATTCTCATTTATTTTTTATTAATTGCAGTGATCTGACTGACCTTATTCTCTGCTCAAAGATCAGCGTATGAGAGCAAGATGAATTTGTGTCACTTTAGCACCAGAAGGTTGTGCCACACCTGGCAAGAAATGGTAGCAGTTTGCATTCAACAAACACAACATGGCCCAAGTATAGACACTACTAGCATGGAAAGGGTTAAAGCTGACTAGTACAAATTTTGAAGGGTAGCATTATGGCCCATTAGCCATTGCTATACTACAGGCTGTAGTGCACTCTGACCTCTTGGCGTCTAAACAGAGCAGGTCCCAAGGACCTTGGCACACAAGGCACCTTGGCACACAAGGCACCTTGGCACCTGCCACTACAAAAGTATATGAGGCTTCACATTTAAATATTTCCATTAATCCCAGTAATTATCTCAAACTAAAATCACTGGTAGTGTTAGGGATCTCCTCTATCACTGACCCAAGATATGAAAAAAAGACACTTTCTAAACTATAGCTGACAAAAACGACCGCACCAACAGCTCTTCTAGAGCTTTCATTAGGATTATTAGGATTTTCATAAGGATTTAAATAAATAATTGAATCCCCTGAAGGTCATGTGATAAACGTCCTTTTTCTATAAAGATGCTCTCTTAGGATCTTATCACAGGAGCTCATTTTCTCTTTTAGATACCAAAGATACTTTGACAAAGCATGTAGTTACTTATACTTACTTGAATAATCAGGCCCTACCTTATTTTAAGCTTTCAGGCCCCTCTGCAACCATTAGTTATTATTCATTTCTGTCTTGTGTTCCTCCTCACATACAACCAGTCTCGGCAGATGGCTGCCCCTCGCTGAGCCTGGTTCTGACAAAGTTTCTTCCTCTTAAAAGGGAGCTTTTCCTTCCCACTGTTACCAGGTGCTTACTGTATTATCTTACAATATAAAGCACCTTGAGGCAATTGTTGTTGTGATTTGCAGCCATATAAATACAATTTAATTAAATGTAGACAATAAATATAAGCAAAATTATGAGTTAGTCAACCATTCAATAAATACACCCTTAATAAATTCACCAGCAACTAAATAACCAAGATTTGCTTATTTTTATTTTTGCAGAACATAAATATTTTCCTCTGGGCTCTGAAATACTGTGTCTTATTCCTGTAAGACAATAGTTTTATTTTTCTAATATCTAATTGTGTGTGTTTGTAATTAATACAGTTAATACATCCAACATTAATCGTGTTGTACAATGCAATTACTTTATTTCAATTAAGCTGTTTCTGGGCGTCTCCTTGTACCACTAATTTGTTCCCGGTGGAGGTTTACTTGAGCAGCACTAGGACCAAGAGGACACGGGCGCACTTGACAACAGGGGGTGGCGAGGTTTCACTACGCTTGGAATTTGTGCAAAGTTCTTGTTAACTCTGTTTTTATCTGCAGCGGTAAACATTGTGTTGATCAATTCGTCTAAGATTTAAAAACTTTTTAAAAGGAAAAAAAAGTTGAACCGGCCCTGAATTGCTGCGTCTATGTCGTCTCCCTCTCTTCCCCTCTGATCTTCCTGAAAACACCTGCGTGAGTCAGGTAACTCACCGATGAAGAGGGAAGTACTTGGCCACTGAACGGTGAAAAGGTAAGGCCTACACTTTAGAGCTAAGCTGATTTACGCTCGCGTATACTGTGACCAGGGCTGTTATCGATCTAATAGACACAGCACGCGAGTTGTTAATCTTTCTCAGTGTCATTGCGTGGGGTTCAATCCAATCTGATCTGTGTCCGGACACGTTTAGATCACAGAGTAATTCATGTGGACAGGTCCACCCTCTCCCCTTCCTGCTTCACCAGAAAGCATTACCAGCGTTTTTATTTACTTTGACAGTAGTAATATCGGACTGATAGATCTGTTAATGTTACCCACAAAACAGACCACATGGGCCGGTGTTTATTACCTGATAAGCCGAGTTTTTATGCTGGAAATTTACTGATGTTGAACGGGACACACCCATGCAATGCAGCAGGCCTGCAATGTTGAGAAAATGAATGACAGCGTTGGTCTATATGTAGTCCTCTTTTGCAGCTGTCACCTTCTTTTCGTCCTTGATCATGTGTGTTTAATAACTGACGAGGGGAACACCAGGACTTGGTCAGATACTGCATCCATTCAGTAATTCTTAATAATCAAGTCATGAATATCAAAGTGGAGATGCAATAATTCAATAATTCCCCCTTATAATAAATTTAGTCGCCTGCCCTCTGCTAAGGCAGACTATATTAAATTACATTTTTTCTTTCACCACAATAATGGTTTTTAATTGATTAGGCACTAAAAACGTAGTTGGCAGTCCACCACCATTATCTAATGACTGTGCCTGCTAGAAACTATATTTAATATAGATATTGAGTCCATTAAATAAGTATCAGTTGATCCTTACAGCATGAATAAGCCGTTCAGAGTGTAATGCTGTGAAACAGGATGTGCGTTAGGGCTGGGTAATTGTCTCTGAAGTCATTAATGTGAAACAATACTTAAGAAAAACACTGAGAAATGTATGAAAAATAACTTGTATATCAATTTTAACTGGTTTTCCAGTAAAATAAACAATGTTTAGCTGTTGTGCATTATGTAAAGATGTGTTTAGTTTATTTTTTTTCTTTGTTTGTTTGTTATTTTTTTAATTGGTTAGCATGCTCCACTAACTGTTGTGGGCAACTATACATGATAAATAACAGCTAAAGTGGGGGAAAAAACACTTGAAGTGAGACTAGTGAATAATAAACAATATTAAAGTGGTATAAATGCTACTGATATTTTTGATTGCACTATTAGTAATCACTTCTGTAGTAATTAAAAAAAATGCCACAATGAAAAATGATTACTACTTAAGCTATAAAACCTATTAAATAAGGTAAGTGATATTAAATAGATTTCTAAATAAGCAAGGCTAAATTTAGTCTCATACCTGCAAAAATATATCTCAATACTTTTTGACAGGGATATGGTTTTGTGTCACACTGCTATTACAAAAAAGAGTACACGTTTGCTTTAAATGAAAAATGCTGTTTGTTAAGTCACTGTTCATCCCATCACATCAGCAAAGTGTCCTGAAGTGTACACTCATATGCTTCTCCACCTTTTATCAAATGGATGTATTATATCAAAGATTAAATCATAGATTAGAGTTTGAATTAATCCATACTTCTAGGCCAGAAAATGAAATCATGCAAAAACAGTTACAAATATTATTTACTATATATGTATGTTTTTTTTTTTAAACATATTCAAATAGCCAAAAACATAAGGACTAATAGATGATGAATGAATTGGCACCAAACCAGTTAATCAGTAGGTAGCTATCATTGGTCGATATCAACTATTTTCTGATTCCCTGGTATCAGTATTCATAACAGCCAATAAGTGAAAACTAAAAAAAAGTAAATAAGAGACAAGAAAATGATCTTCAACCATGTTGTACGTGTTGACATTTCATATTGTCCATCAGGGGACACTCTACAACTTCCCGGTTAGCAACACAGGTTTGAAATTCCACAAAACAACATACAGCTCATAGTGTAATGGGCAAATAAATGACTACACATAACAAATGTTAGGAAAATTATGTTTTGTTAGGTGGTTACTCTGCAGCATAATGAAACTTTAATTTCAGTGTTATTATCATGATTAATTAAAATGATGCATGGCTTTTACTAAGGTGCTGTAGGTGCATAAACACTACAAATGGTTCATTTTAGCCAGTTGGTAGGTGGTTGCTAGACAACGTGATGAGGTCATAGTATCTGATACAGCTAAAAGCCTTCAGGGGCTGAATAACTACCAGTATGTCAGTTTTGGTTGCTCAACTCTTGATTGTATAAAGGTTTGTGGGCAAACAAACAACACAGATTTTTGTACATTAGTGTGACGTAAAACTGCAGGTTTTTGTTGTTGTTTTTTTCCTTTCTACATTTCAGTTACTCGTGAAATGTAAATTTCAGTAATCTGTAGTCTAAACATCTTTCTTTTTCTGGTTATTTTGCAGACTTCCCAAGGTTTCAAACATTTGAATCTTTAAATATTTGTATTTGAGTTCAGTCATTTATTTCTGGTTTAAATAACTAAGTATACAATTACCTCCTCTAAGAAGTTTTGCCTTCGTGGTAATAGTTATATTGCTGAGTAAATTCCCAATACTGTTGTTTGTTTTGGTTTTATTGATTTTGGCTTTATTTTATATTATTTATTAAGAACTGTTTTCATTATTAATACCTTGTAAAAAGTGAATTAACCTCCTAGGACCTGGTGTCCACATATGTGGACATCACATTTTGGGTTATTTAGTCCAAAATACTCAATTTTGCTCTACAAGGGCCTGATATCCACTTACGAGGACATTATACTGCTACTGTTCTATCAAAGTTTTAAAAGAATATCCTCATATGTGGCTCTTATTTTTCTTAAAAACAAAAAAAGGTAAACAAAACAAAACTGGTAATTCTTTGTTTTTACATTCATCAGGCCCCAATATGCCCAAATATCAAAGAGAAATTAAAAATGCATGCCGTGGAAGAGTTTGGGTCTTAGGAGGTTAATTGTCTTTAAAGTAATATGCCCCTGTCATATTTAATTTGTAAATACTAAGCTAACATGCGTCAGCAGATTTTAGAACCACCTTTAACAGCATTAACTTAAAGTAAACACATTGTCTTCAACTTGATCACCTCTCACATCCTTCAGTCTGCGAGTATTTGTTCATGCTTGCTTAAGATCCCACCATGACATTTCAATCAGGCTAAGGTCTGGACTTTGACTGGGCCACCGCAGCGCCTTCATTCTTTGCGTTTTCAGCCAATTCTGTTCAAGATTTGCCACTGTGCTTAGGATCATGTCCCGTTGCATGACCCAGTTTCAGCCGTGCTTTAGCTGTCAAACAGTCGGCTTCATATTTGACTCTAGAATATTTTGTTATACAGAGGAGTTGATAGTCAACTCAATACCTGCAGTGTCCAGGTCCTGCGCCTGAAAAACAAGCATTCAGGTCCACTTTGGTTTTGCTTTCCAAAAGACGTTGTTCCAGAAGTCTTGTGATTTGTTCAGATGCAAATTTGCAAACCTAAGCTTTGCGGCCATGTTTTGTTTATGTTTGTTTTTTTTAAAGAAGAGGCTTACTCCTGGCAGCACTTTCAAACAAGCCATTTAACATTTTAACGGAGACCTGTGGAGTTTGAGGTTTAATTCATGGGTTTTTGCAGGTTTTTTTTAAACATTGCATAGTCCCCGTTTGGAATGAATTTGCTGAAACATGCACTCCTCTTAAGATTGGCAGTTATCTTGATTGTTTTCTACTTGTTATTGAAAATTGATGGACTTAAGAATGTTTGGAAATGGCCTTATAACCCTTCCCACACTGATGGCATAGCACTTTATTGCTACTTATGGTGAACTTAGGCTGTGAGCTGCTGCTTTGGCATTTTGAACAATTTGTTGGTAAATAAATAGCGACTTGGTGTAATACGTCATGCAATTTTTGGTCATCTGAGGTTCTATTTATCTCATTTTAGGACCTATTAAGGACCAAATGATACGTAAAAGCTTACAGTTGAACTTACTTTTTCCCCTGATTGTATATGAAAGTGTTCAAAAGTTGCTTTAATAATTAGGGAGATGTCTGTCTGGTGTGCTTAAATATACAGATAGGTGACAAAATTAAAGCAAACTCTAACATAAAATGTGTTAGCACACAATCACATGCTCAGAGAAATGCTTCATTGTGTTTTGGGATGGTTTCTAATGGAACACCAAGATTTTCTTCTATCTGCCGTTTTGATGATGTTGGTCGGGATCGCTTAGTGACACCTCCCACTGATGTCCCCAGATCTCCCACTGGGTTGAGATCTGGGGACAGTGAATATCACAGTATTTACATAATTTGCATTCTCATCAATCAATGCAGTATTCTGCTATAGACTACGGGGTAACTGTCATCCAGTTAGAGATCATTCCCAACCATTCCAAGGACAGAAATATTTCATCATAGGATACAGATGAGCACTTTGAGTAACAGAGTGTTGATTTGCTGCGACCTTTGGATTCTAACCATTCCAGCAAACATAACAGAGCCACCGAGTGCCCTCTCTACAGGTGTCAAGGCATCATATCTTTTAAATTTGTAAGCCATCTGTATGAATGTGGCTTTACAAAGAACATTTTCCCAATTTACACCAGTACAACCTAAAAATTGCTACTTACAGGTATAGAGCTTGTTTGGCAGGAAAGTAATTTAAAATGCATTTTATTCTGTAGGTGTTCCTGGTGTTATTGTGAGATGTTTATCTGATTCTAATTTTATAAATGCTCTTTATTCTGTGACCATTACAAAGATCTTTTGTGTCACTTTTTTATCTCCATCCATCCTTCTCTTGGGTTAATGTTTGTCATGTTAAGACATGTGTGGAACTACCAATGAACTCTTTGTTTTCCTGTAACCTGTTTTGTACCACACCTGACGTTTTCTTTTAACCTGTTCTCCTACTTACTCATGCAAAATGTGGCCTCAGCGCCTTTTTTTGTTTTTAAGAGTATAGCGTCTGAAACCGGTTCATGGATACAGCAAGATAACACTCAAACTGTCATTTTAACCTTTTGTTCTGGAACTGGTAATGGTTTATGTTTTCTTGACATGGCCCATCTCGTGTGATACGTGTGGTGCTCTAATAGATATGGACTCTTGAGCCCGTTCTTACCCTGGAAAATCAAAATCAGCTTTATTGGCCACTCGTACACATACTAGAAATTAAGCTTAATGTACTTAACAGAATAGACAGACAATACAGACAGAAGCACCATGACGCAGGCAATAACAATGTGATAATATTAGAAACTTGGTCACAAATTGAAAAACAAATTCAGATACTGTGATCTAAATCATTTCCTACAGAGGAGGTAAATTTCTGGAGGAGTGGTGGGGTAGATGGCATCTGCTTGTGTAAACTGAAAAGCCTTTTTTTCCCCCCCCCTTGCAGGTTGTTTTGCAGGTATGTGTTCCAGTCGGGGTATATGCGGTGACAGCGGTCGTCCCAACAGATCCCCTAGCTCAAGGAGCTCTGGTTCAGGCGCCCACTATGCTCTGTGTGCCCTTGGAGTGGGTGTCATTGCCCTTGGCATTGTCATGATTGTTTGGACTGTGATACCTGGAGGGGATTCAGGTGCCTCTCCAAAACCATCAGGCAACTCCACAGGACCTAATAACAACGGTGGTGGTAATAATTCAGCCACAAAGACCCCAACAGTGGCCATGGTGCTTGTTGGAGTTGGGGCAATGATGCTGATCTTGGCCATTGGCCTTGGTTTAAAGAGCAAGAAGAGAGCTCGGGATAGGAGTGAGCCTGTGACCACAGGAGTCCCCTTTATGACTCCGATACCAGAGGAGCCTCAGCCGTAAGTGATAACGTTTGGTTCTATTTTTATTCCTAGATCATTTATAAATGTTAGGATTTATAAATGATTTGATAATTCCTTGAGTTAGCAATCAGGTGTGAAAAGGTGTTGTACCGGTGTTGTCTGTCTATATGTGTTTGTTCTGCAATAGCCTAGGGTGTACCCTGTCTTTCTGTTTGGAAAGGATCCACTGCAAGTAAACTGCAAATTATGTAACGTCAGGGACTAAGTAAACGTTTAGCATTTTATTTACCTCTATAATCCATCTAAAAAAAAATAAAAAATTAAAAATCCATTTTTATTTTATTCAACAAGAGAAATGTGAAAAAATATATCTTTTTTATTAACCCTGGAGAACCCAAGAACCATTGTCTTCTTTGGAAAATTATGAACTACGCATTAAATGACTTATATAAGTTCACTGAACACCAAAATATCCACTTTTTCAACATTAACCCTTTATTCCCTGATTTAGGATTTGGGTCAAATTTGACCCATTGGGCTTTAGGCATATCATTTTAAAAAATCACAATAACAAACACTGTCAATGTAAACTATTTTAAAGTTAGGTAAATAAATCAACCACACAGCTAAATTTAACAAGGTTTTTTTTTTTCTTTATTTGTTGCATGTCAGAACTGGATTCAGTTTGAAACAAAAGAACACGAGGCACAGTTTTCACAGTCACTGCATATCAGTTTTGAGGTCCTTGCACACAGTTCAATGATGGCAATGTTCCTTCTTGACAGGCCAATGGGCCTGTTTCCACAGTTGATCCTTTTTTACTTCTTCACTGGCCATTTCATTGTCTACAAAGTGAATGACAGAGAGTAGCTGGCTGAATCGGTTACGACTCATGTCTGCCACAGGCCCATAACGAACTTCGTTTTCCCACTACTGACGTACTCCAGACATTTGAACTAATCCCATCCTGAGATACAGTCCAAGAACTTGTTCTATCTCTTTGACTGAAGTGTAAACACATTTTCCATGCTTTTGAATACTGTATTGATTGGTGTGCTCAACAATATTTTCCAACATATCAAGGGAAACAAAGCGCCGAAAGTAAACCAGTGGCGTGTCTGTTGTGCCATCCTGGTACGACTCAACTTGTTCACCAAGAAAGTTCACATCAGGCAACTCAAAGCCTTTCTTTCGCCATTTATACGTTTTTGTGGCACGATTTGGCTCCATCTGTACGCTAGCAGTCTCAGCAAATGGCACATCTTCATCACTGGACAAGTGATTGGATGAGTCACTGTCTTCGGCAGAGGATTCACCACCATCACTTTCATGCGGTTGATACAATTCATCAGAATCGCTGTCGCTGTCCAGCTCAGGGCCAAAGTCACTATCATCAGCTTCGAGTTGATCCAATACTTGTTGTGCAGTGAACTTTCTCTGGTGCTTTCCCTGCCCTGAAAAGGGAGCAGTCATACTCCCTGAAAAGATATATTTACTTTATTAGTCTCTGACCCTGTACTACTTAGGTAACTTAGTAAAATGTATTATACAAATTAATTTATTTCGAGGCTTTTGTCAAATACAGGACTGTAACCATTCTCAATCTACAATGTCACTCAAAGAACCAAAGGGTCATTTTTGACCTGACAATTTTTAACCCATACACCCCGAGGGTCATTTTTGACCCATCGTTTTTTTAACTAGCTCAGAGTGGCTAATTTTTACAAAAAGAACATAAAACATTTTTCTAGGCATTCTGCAACTTATTACAAAGTAGATTAATAAATAAAACACAATTTTACCAACATTTGTTTTGCTACGAAGACTATTTTTGGGGGGAAAGTTTCCAGCTCAACAAAACAGCATGTGGTCAGCCATCTTCTAACTACCACTCTGGCTCATGTCAGTTCAATATGCATCCACTAGATGTCTCTATGCAGGGGTCAGAAGTGGCATTTAGAAGATAAATTTGCAATTTTTTTTTTTTCTTTGTACATTTTGAGCAGCAGCAATTAACAGTGGCCAAATTTGACCCCATGGGTTCTCTAGGGTTAATAGGAGAGATTGTAAATTAAAGTTGTCTGTTATGTGTATCCAGAACATCTGTTCATCCTTTGAGTTTGTTGCCTTTTTTTACGCTGAAATGATTCACAGGTCACTATTTAAGTAGCTTAACACACAAAAAACCCTCTAAAGTTTGGCTCCTTTGAAACAAATGAATGAAACCTGAATTATTTCTAATGGCCAGCAGGTGGCAACTCATGTGATTTAAACAAAAACTGAGAAAAACAGAGAAAAACACCCTTTTACTACTTTGTTGAACTAATTAAAGACTATTGAGTTTGTTTTGTGGGCCTTCTGTTTCCTATAAATTTCTTGTAGCCACAACAAGAAGCTTCTTTCAGACAAAAAGTAACATTGACAATCTACTTTGGCTTAAACAGTAGACATGGGCACCGCTTACCTAGTCAATATACTAAGATATTAAGCAGATAAAACACAAAGCTAATAAACGTAAGAGTTTATGGGGACCAAAACAAAGCTGAAAAGGATGGACACAAACACAAATGAATGCCTGTATGGTGCCTTTTGAAGGTGTCAATCGGCAAAAGGTTGTTGACAGCTTTGACAGTTAAAAGGAGCCCCAAAAACACAGCGATGACAAACCAAAGTTGCCAAAAGAAGGCTTATAAAGTGTGTCATTTACAATGATTTGTCAGTGAGGGTCAAAACTTTTGTCTCTTTCCAGCGACCCAACTACGTACAACGTGCCAACCTATGAGGAAGTCGTCAGCAGCAGTGAGTACCCCGTGCGTCAGAGTAACCTTCGGCAGAGCACCTCTCACCTGCCGTCCTACGAGGACATCATAGCTGCGGTGGAAAACGAGGGAACAGAGCCCGCTAACAACACGACTGACGAAACCCCTGTTAATGATCAACCCGCAGCCGCTGAGCCTCCATCTGAACCCGCTGGCCTTACATCTAACCCCAGTATGCCAACCCGCAGTGCTAGTCGGGCCAGCCGCTTGCTCCGGCCCCTCCGAGTGAGAAGAATCAAATCTGACAAACTACACCTGAAGGACTTCCGCCTTCAAATCCGCACCCCCACACAGAACCCAGTAACCATTGAACCCATCACTCCTCCTCCACAGTATGAAGATAAGATGCCTGAATTGAAGTAGGGCAAGTGTTCTACATCTATCTTAATGTGCGTTTCTAAAAAATGGAAAAAATTAATGTAACACTTATGAATTTAGTGGATTTATCGTAACATTTCTGGAGAAAACGATGTGAAAGGTTTGTGTTAAGCAGGTAAATGCAGTAAGAACAAAGGGGCCACACACGCCTACTGCTGAAATTAGAATCTTGTTCTTTACCAAAAAGCTCTGAATTTGCATATTTATGCTATTTTAATTCATTATTAGGTATGTGTGAAAGGATCCGCTTTCAGATTTAAGTCTGTCGTTTCTAACAATCATGTTATCATTTATGTCAAACAGAGGATAGTCTTTCAATTTTATTTATTAGCCAGCTGTAACATGTTTTTCACCTTTCCAAGACTTAATGTTATTGCTGTGTCTTGATTCTGGTTTGCTTTGAAGTTTGGAGAAGTTGAAACTACATCCTACGATTTAACGCGATAATTATTATTATTTTTAAATCATGTTACGTTTAAGTATTCTAAACTTAGTATTTGAATAGAAAATTAAATTGGTGTGTGTGTGTGTGTGTGTGTGTGTATTTTTTAAACTCCAAGTCTTAAAGTAACTTTATCCTTTAAGACAAATGTTAAGAAAGGAAAAAAATATATATGTTGGCACATAACCAGAAGAAAGGTTTTGGATATTCTGGTGATGTATCATTTTTATTCATTGTCTCTTAAAGTGTTGAAATGTTTAGATCTCTTTAAGTATGTTGTATTATTTGTAAAAAGTGAAGAATAAATTGATTTTTTTTTTTTCTATTTTGTTTAAGTTCAACTTTATATTTTTGTTTCAAAATGTCCGTAAAACAAGCTCAGCCTGTATTTAATACATGTAATGTCGACATTTAGTAAATGTAGTTGCTTTTCTTAAAGTATGACGATCCAATGTTAGGATGCAGTTTAATTTTCCTACATTTGCTTGGTATACGTTTTGGGGGAAAAAATAACATGCCCGTACTGTAATTCGACTTTTGATTAATAAAATCGAATGGTGAATGTTTTGACCTGCTCTTTTCTAAAATGTGTCAACATGACCATCCCCCTGAATATTACTTTGTGCTTTTGCATCTTAAGTTTGGCACCCTCCAGTGTTTGAATTTGGTCATTTATTCATTTCACAGTTCGTCATCTTTTTGCACCTCAGTTTGTTTTTGTTTTTTTGGGGGGGGTTTTTTTGAAAGCAGGTAAGAGTCTAAAAGTAATTATAAGTGGAAATTTTTAAAATATTTGCTAATATGAGCTGAGGTGGGCAATATAAAATCATATTGAAAAAATATTACATTAAAAATAAAAGTTGTTATTTAAGTAAAAACAACTAAAATCAGGAAAAATGCAGGTATTATTGTAGGTGAGTGTTATAGCATTATTTAAGTTAAACTTTCACCCATACCAAAATGTAAGCATTAGCCTTCAATTAATTTGAACCCTAATTGTTTATTGATCATTTCTTTAAGACTTACTATTTTCTAGATGATTAAGTTAAATGGCTGATTTTGTTTTTGTTTCTTTGCTGTTTTGTAACAATTCTAGAAATTATTATTATTATTTATTTTATTTTTTTTAAATGCCCAACGCAAGTACCCAGAGCCTAAACTGACATCTTCAAATCAATGTTTTTTTAACCAATAAATTATTTATAAAGAAGAAAACTAAGTGAAATTATTGAAAGGAACTGCAGGATGTGAAAAGCCAGAACAATGACATATTTCATTTCTTCGTTTTTTTCATTTTGTCTTAAAAAAAAGGGCGTAATTGTCAAATTAGCTGCTAATCACTGATTTGATTGTTTTATATCTGTTAAGCCATTTCAAGAGTTGTTATGGCTCCTTTGTCCACCCCCTGCAGCTCTCTGTGAGAAACAATATATGAACGCAAATATGAAAGTTTTCATTCATATTTACTAACATCTGTTGCTATTTGTTGTTGTATGTAGGTCAGAAGGTTGGTTGCTATATGTAGCTAACAAAAAAGGATTGCCTCATGTCAAAAATAAAAACAGCCTTTTTTTCTTTTTTAAAAAGAATCCATGTTTCCAATACATATTTTCTCCCTCCACGTGCGTTCCATTTTGTCTACAATAAAAACCACAAAATGTAAATTTTTATTATTGTAGTGCTTTCATTTAATTTCTTTTATTTATTTATGGTTTTATTGTATTCATGCTTGTCAACACATAATAATAATATTTGCCTCTATAAATAGAGGGGAAGTATGAGATGACATATACATACTGTACTTTAAAGCTTTAACCCTGAAATAGAACTTCACATCAGCTTTTGAGATTGACCTTTTTTCATGGTGATGATGATGACATGATTAGTCATGTTCAAAGCAGCTGCAACTGGCAATCATTACAAATGTGAATGGTTATGCTGACTTTGTGCATTCAGTCATTCAATTGCATGGAAGTTGTATCTGTCACCAAGAACATCACCGTACAGGCCAGCAAGACACCACGGATGACGAAAGATGCAATGTTCAAAATTACTCTTTAAATCTGGCAACATGGTGCATAAAGGTACCAAAGCACCATCACTAGAGAATACAGGGTTTCTTCAATGACCCTATGAATACCAGACAAATGTGGCAGACTAAGACATCACAGACAATAAAGCTGCTCCTCCACCCTGTGAGAACAATACAACCTTTCTAAATGAGCTCAACAAATATCGTGGGAGGTTCAAGGCACTCAGCAACACACCCGTAAAGAAAAATGTTCCAGTTGCTGATGAGCAGTCTTGAAATAGCTGAAGTCCGGAAGACCTCGAAAGGAGTGAACATAAGAAAAGCAGCAGGCCCTGAAGACATACCTGGTTAGATGTTCAAGGAATGCAGCAACCAGCACACCTTCAATATGTCACTGGATCACAATGTCCTACTGTCTTGTTTCAAGACTGCTGCCATCATTGCAGTACCCTGAAAATCACTTGTTTAAATGATTTCTGCCCTGTAGCACCCACCTTAAAGGCAGCTGGTAAAGGACCACACTGTTTTCATTACAGTTTGCTTGCTACCCAAATCACTCTACAGAAGACGCCATCTTCTCTGTACTACATCTCAGCCAAGGTCAAGAAGACACCCATGCAAATGGTGTTTGTGGACTTCATTTCATCGTTTAAGATCATCATTAAACAGCATGAACATGCTAAACTAGCTCCTATGGGCCTCAGCACCCTTATGTGTTAGATTTCCTCACCAAGAGACCTGACCAGACTGTAACTTCATCTCTTTGAGCACCAGCTCTCCTCAGGCCCATGTTCTGAACCCCCTGCTAACCCATGATTGCTGTCCCAGATTCACATTGTAAAGTATGCTGACAACACAGTGGTAGCAGGCCTTATTCAAGATGACAACAACCAGGCCTACAGAGAGGAAATGAACCAACTGAACCAGCACACACTACTTGGCTCTGAATGTCAAAAAAAAGCCAAAAGGGGACCATCTTTGACTTTAGGAGGAGCCAGTATAGTCACATGCTATTTCTCATCACCAACAACACAGTGGAAATGATGAGCAGCATCAAGTTTCTGTGGATACAGATAACAGACACCCTGTTCTGCTCTCTTGTAAAGAGATCTCAGCAGTGCCTGCACTTTTTCCCACCGGTTGAGGAGAGCTCACCTCCCCCCTCGCATGCTCACCACTTTATATAGAAGCTCTATAGAGAACTTACTGACCGCATGCATGTCTGTGTGGTCAGGAGCCTGCAGTGCCTTAGACTGGAAGTCCCTGCAGAGAGTGGTGAGGACACTGGAAAAGATCACTGGGACTCCACTTCCCCACATTCAGGATGTTGCGCAAGAGCGCTGCCTGACCAGAGCAAACAAAGTCACACGTGACCACTCCCACCCCCACCATACACTTCCTGCTGGCCTCTGGGAAGAGACTCGCAGGATCCACAACAGAACAACTGGATTCTGCAGCTTCTTCAGCCAAACCACCAGGCTGCTCAACTTTCAGTAAGCTCCCCCACCACTATCGTACACATGCACACACTCATACAGTTGTTCTCAAGACTATGTTCAACATATGTTTGCAAAATATAAATCTAATGTGCATTATATTTTTACAGATTTTTATTTCTATCTTATTCATTATTTCCTGTTAAATGAATGTGTCACAATGACCCATGTCAGAATCACCTGCCGTTTGAATTCTAAACTCATGAGAAGAGGTTAGTAACTTGTCAGGAATAAAGTGATTTCATGACTGATAAAGGCATAAAATGTGAACTTGATATCACTAAGGTCATTTCTAAAATAAACTACAATTTAACTAATAATAATCTATTAGGTAATAACAGGAAAGAAAAACAAACTTCTTCATTGCTGTTTTTAAATAGAATATAATCAGTAAACAGTCAACTGAGCCCTCAAACTGACTGGGTTAAATACTGGCCATGCACTTTTATTTGTGGATTTATGATACTTCATTGAGACTCAAATCTGATTTCAAATGTTGCTGCAACATTTTAAATCAGATTTAAAATTAAACTTCAATTTTGGGTGAAGTGTTATCGCCGTCCTTATTTGCTCTTAGTATTGAACTGTTAGCTGAACTGATCAGATCCAATCCTCTCATACAAGGAATTAGAGATGGAACCAATACACAACATAAGCTGTCACTTTTCGCAGATAATATTCTGCCATTTTTAGAGAATCCGGTCACCTTCTGAGCAACCTTAAAGATTATGGTACAGTGTCAGGTTATAAAATAAATACAAATAAATCTGAGGCGCTAATGATTGTTGGCAACTGGCCCACACAACTAGATCATCTTAGGTTTTTAATGAGAGTTTTTTCCTTTTTCTTTGTTTTATTAATGCTAAACTGTTATAGCAATTTTACTGCCAACTAAAAGAAAACAACCAAACATTAAACCTTTGACTGTTATGATTTTACAGAGACCGTTCTGGGGCTAAGGCTGCTTGCTACCGTAGCTGATAGCATAACCCTACTCTTTCACCTGTTAGCATATTGTTAGCCACTGTGCTAAATTTTCTCCATTTGTCCTGGTGGCTTGGTAACTTAGAAAGTATACACATTTCTATCTGTCATTTAGAGCAGAGAAAACAGTTGTTAAGTGAGATTATGACTTCAAACTGAAAAAAAGTGCAAAAGTAAGAGTGATCCTCTGCGCTAATGACTTCACCATAAGCTTGGAGTCAAATGTTCCAGTTAAGATGATGAGACTGGAACTGGTGGGTTTAGGGATTTCCCTGCAGAATGTATAAATAAAGGCAAAGTTTGATCCTCTCTAGAGGGATCAAAATTTCTCTTCATCACAGACCAAGTCTCACAACCAGCAAAAGCAATCATTTGATGGGAGGGTGCTGGTGCTAAAGGAGCGTCTGCGACTTGGCAAATCTGCCAGTTCAACTATTTTTTTCCAGTTTGCACTATGCCTGATTACTGTGTGTTTAATAGAAATGTAAAGTACCATGTTTTATGTTCATTTTAGTCCGATTTTGTTTGAATATCAGATCCTATTTGATGATTCATCAGCTCAGAAATCCTGGAAATTGCAAAGGGTTCACGAACTCATGAACAACCACACTTTAACCCCTAAATTTAATTCATAATTAATATCTGTCTTTCATTTAGTCTTTCTGAAAACTTCTGAATTTAACTGGAAGAGGAAATTGATTTGTTGCTGATGTAAAATAACTAAAACTACACTGTGAAATTATCTATGAGAATTTCTGTTATAGTCTATTTAATTAGTATACCATTAAACTGTAAAACTTAATAGCTTGTCTTGCTTGTTGACTAATAATTAAGTAACCTCAACTCACTCAGTTGGGCTTACTTAAGAGGGATAAGTCGCATTATGGTAACTGGGCTTAAGCAAAAGACCTCTAATTTTAAGCTAATACACTTCATACATGGTCATGTTTAGAAATTTCACTATAAATAAAAACGATTTTACAAAGTGAGATCTCACTTTTTGTAGCGTTTCTGCGTCTCACCCCCACCCCCAAATACAGACGTAAAGTAGTGCAATTACATGTAAATCTTCCGTGTAATTTTTTTTTTTTTTTTTTTACATTAGAACAATGCAAATTGTTAAATATAATGGAATCTACTCAGTTGAAATTGGCTTGATTGGTATAAATTCGGTTTAAACCAAGCACGTTTTCCTTAATGGTAAATTTAGATTTCAAATATTTCAGTTGCATTTTACTTACAATTGTTGCCTCGTGTTTTAATGAGGGTGCAAAATGACTTTTCTACTTTGTTTAGCTGTATTAAGAGTTGATCAACGACGTTTCACGCCTGTCGGGGTTCATGGTGCACGAGTTTCCATCATGGTAGCCTTTTGTTAGCTAAACCTTTAACACTATTTTTGGCTGCACAAACACTGGAAACTGCATTACACATCAGCAAGTATCAAAGTCTAAACACAACATAACCGAAATAATGATCACAACATTACTAAATTAAGGTTTTGAAGTTAAATATTAACAGTCTCATGGGTCTTTGCAGTCTGCAATTACAGAAGCATCCTGCACAGGTAAGAAAGACATTTTTAAACACATAATGAAATTAAAGTGTGCGCAAACATACTTTCCTGTATGCAGGAGAAAACGTAATATAAGTAAACTTAAATGCACTGATTTTAATTAATTGAAGACCTCATTTGCATTTACAGGTCAGCAATGTATACAAATGCATATTTTAGAAACTATAGTTTTTTTAGGCTAATATATTTCTATGTAAATTATCGTAAAAAGAAACACAACAGAAGCACTCACAGTATAACACGGCCAACTTCAAACATGTACATAAGTCAGTAGTTACTTAATGCGTGCATTCGAGTATTGCATGTTTTTACTGTTTTCACTTACAAATTTTCCCTCCATATCGTGTTAAAATCTGTGCTGACCGCTTTCTGCGACTGAAACAGGGCTGACCTACAAGGCGTATGCATTTGAAGTAAAGTTTGTGTTTGCTTTCCCAGTATCAACTACATTTTCCAGAGCTCCACCCTCGCCTGGGTTTAGAAAGATTTTTTTTCCTTCTTTTTTTCTTTTTCTTTTTTTTTTTTAAATGTGCAGCTGCCCTGGAGCAGAGGGAGGAACAGCTGGCTGAGGGAAGAGCCAGCCCGGGGAGTCAGTCACATTCCTGGCTGGGATTCAATGACTGAACCAGACACAAACAAACAGAGAGGGCGAGAGAGAGAGAGAGAGAGAAGGAGGGAGGGAGAGAGAGAGAGAGAGAGAGAGAGCGACTCACACATTGAGTGAGTGGGGAGACAGCAGACTGAATGTACGCCAGACTGAGCAGACGAGGCATATTTCGGGCGCACATTAGGAGTGCGTAAAACCGCAGGAGCATAGAAACATAGTACCCGGTGATTGTATGTTGGATAATACGACTTCGGAGTCGCTTAGTTGTCGACTTTAATTGCGTGTGCTTACAGGAACTGCCCTATGATTTTAGCAGCTCTCAGTTTTCTGAATGGACGCGCTGGGAAGCTTCTCCGGTGACATGGAAGTGCGCGTTATTGAGCGTGTAGCCGGATGCTGAGGACGCCCGACCCGATAAGTCAATTTCAGCTCGCATTTTGAGTTTTGAACTCTCTTCTCTAACCGACAACATGGAGGGCACGAGCTTCCAGCCCCATCCTGGACTTCAGCAAACTCTGCAGCAGTTTAATCTGAGTTCCAGGCGCTCCCTCGGTGGACCGGCGGCGTTCTCCGCTCGATGGCACCAGGACTCACTCTTCGGGAAAGATGGCAAATCCGTCGAGATGATGCTCACCCTGCCGGCTCAGACACCTCCAGTGATGTCCGGTCCACTTTTCATCCCGTCCGACCGCTCCACCGAGAGGTGCGAGACGGTGCTGGAGCGGGAACCTATCTCCTGCTTCGTCGTCGGTGGTGAGAAACGACTGTGCCTACCGCAGATTCTCAACAGCGTTCTCAGAGATTTCTCCCTCCAGCAGATCAACTCGGTCTGCGACGATCTCCACATCTATTGCTCCAGGTGCACGGCGGACCAGCTAGAGATCCTCAAAGTGGTGGGTATCTTGCCCTTCTCGGCACCGTCCTGTGGGCTTATCACTCAGACGGATGCTGAACGGCTTTGCAACGCGCTCATCTACGGCGGTACTTACCCTCCTCACTGCAACAAGGAGTCGGGCTCTCTGGAGTTGGAGCGAACCGAGAAAAGCTTCAAAGTGTATCACGAATGTTTTGGTCGGTGTAAAGGCCTGTTTGTCCCGGAACTGTACACCTCTCCGGGTGCCGCCTGCATCCAGTGCATGGACTGCAGACTCATGTACCCACCTCACAAGTTTGTTGTCCACAGTCACAAGAGACTAGAGAACCGGACAGTCCACTGGGGCTTTGATTCGGCCAACTGGCGGGCTTATGTGCTCTTAGACCCGGACTACACCGGGAAAGAGGAGAAGAGTCACCTGGAGAAGCTGCTCAAAGAGTTAAAAGGAAAATTTGATCTGACGGGAAAACTGTCCAATAAATCTTGCAGAGTAAGTCTGTGTGTTTTCCCCCTTTTTTGGTTTTACAACGATGGCTTTTTCTGTTTGAGGAATTTTGCAGTGAATTGTTTGTTTGTATCTGTTGATATCTGAACTACATCATCTGCGCTGATTGGCATTAATCTGAAAAGACTTCCTTCTTCTCAGGCCTGCCAAGTTTCCTTTGATTAACTGATTGATTGTATCTTTCACAAGTGTTAGCAGCCTTATCAAATGCCCCAACAGGGTAAAAATGCTGATCAAATGTCACATCACACCTTTCTGTACCTGTTCCATCTCATTTAGAGGTTCACTCACTTCTGTGTGTGGAAAAAAGTGAGACTAACAATCAGCTTAATGCTCCCGAGCATACATCCCATCACCTAAAACTCACTCACCCAACCCCCAGGGTTACCCAAGGGCAGCTGCATTATGATAAATTGAGTCTCCCTGATATATTTTATTAGTGTGTGAGAGAGAAGAGAGGGGGCAGGTAGTGCATTATGGTGCCATGAGGTGGAGAAGGGGGGGGGGGGGGGATAAGAGTTTGAGGAGGTCTTGAAAATGGAAATGTGTGTGTGAAAGAGTGAGAAGAGGTTTGTGCTCATCGGAACAAGGATAAGAAATCTGAAAAGTGTGTGCGCATGTTTGTCTATGTGTGAGCGTCCCATTGTGGCTCCATGCGTGGGTCAGAGATGTTTAGTATGGACAAAGGGCCAGGAGACGAGGTGGCTGTTCCTTCGTCACAGAGCAGCTGTTGTGTGGGACTCTACTAATGAGTGGACATCTCTGTATGCATCACCATGGCGCTGCTCCAGTCTGAGCAGGAGCCAGGAGATGTCTCACAGGGAAACCTCAGTACTTGCTTTAATGGGAATAGACGCTGGTTTATAGAAACATGAAACGAGGAGGTTGTGTTGAGGCTCTTCGCTGCTGATTTATGTCACCTTTCCACGAATTGGATGGCCTCTTGACGAAATCTCTCCGCAGTCGAGAAAATATCTGTCTGTGGTATTTAAGTCTTGCACCTGTGATGTTTCAGCAGGTCTTGACTCGTGACCTGTGAATTATATATTTCCACAAAATGGTGATTCCTGCACTGTCAGTCTTTCAGAGAGTGTGCGAGAGATACAGAGGGCCTGCTCATCATGGATTGAAAGGGACGAAGGGGGCAGTGTTTGTTTGTTTGCTGTGGTTCACTGTCAGTTGTGTCCCAGTTAGCAGACAGGCCCCGTCCTCAGGGAGCTGCACACCAGCGCTCTCCTATACATCAGCCTGACAGGCCAAGCTGCTGAAAGGCTGGACTGAGGCTCACAGACTGTGTTTGGCTCAGCTTACCCATAAAATAAAAACACAATGTTATCGGTCTGTCTCAGCCTCCCTCTGATGTCAGGGTGTTTTATTAATAAGAGGCAGCCCCGAAGGTTAGCTCCTCTGCCTGTAACATCTGTCTAGACTCCCACCTCATGCACTGAACATGGTGGTTGTTGCAGACACCGCCAGGGGAAGGTACTCAGTTTACTGGACCGACTAAAATGTATTTATTTATTTAAAATTCTAGTTTTTATTGATAACATGTGCGTGTACATGCAAGTATTCCCAGTCATATTCTAAATGGGGGAAGGAAAAAAAAAAGTATTCTGCCCACAAAAAAGCAGAAGCCGGATTGGCCAGGCCAGTCATTGTGTCTGTTTTGCATCAAATGCAGCATTTGGTCATTTAGCCCTATAATGTGCAGATGAGGGCAGATTGGAGAGAGCACGCCGCAGACTCTCTCATTCAGAAGATGCAGGGTGTGTGAGCCCGGCCTTGATATGTGTTGTCAAAGGGCCTTGACCTGTGACCTCGCTCCAAAGACACTGACCCAGCCTACCCCCATTCTTTTTACACCATCCAATCTCATGCCCTTGTGTCCAGTTCACTGGCCAGATGGCTTTCTGATAAAAGACGGAGGGATATTCACCTGGCAGACAAAAACATTTTTTTCTCAGCCGCGGCTCAATTTCCAATGAAACGTCACCGTATTGGAGCCATTAGGTCAATTTTAAGACGAATAATAATATTTATTACTCTGTAAATTGTATGGGAACAGACACAAATTGCTTTCTTCATTGCTCTGAACTTTGCATGTAATAATTTAAATATGAACTTTTTTGATTAGCATGGAAATCTTCAAGAAAGAGGATTTCAACTGGAGGGGGAAAAACTTTTTGAATATTGTATATATTTAAAAAGAAAAAAAAAAAAAAAAGCTCTAAGCAGTACGCCCAATGCAATCAATCATTTGAATGAGTGGAGAGTAAAAGTAGACTCTGGAGAACTGTGTCGACCCTCCTTAATGGAATGGATATTAAAACCACCCAAGTGAGGCCAATTTATTCCATTTCTCAACCCATTGTTCTCCTGGCTCAATGCAATTAGTCTCAAACCTGGAGTAAACCAGAGTGTGTGCCCAAGGCTGAAGGGTTGCATGTTTTGATCATGAGCTGTTTTTATAAGTGAATGAATAAATGAAAAAAAATATCTCTCGACTGCTTTTATCACCCGGTAACCATGCCTTTATCTGCACTTGTGTGTAGGTGTCTTTATGTAAAGTGGGTATAAAAGTGTGTTTGCATGTAAACAGGCGAGTGTAATGACTGGATCAGCTGTGCGAACCAGATTAAAATGAGCTTGTGGCCAGCTCATTTCCATTCCCATCTGTCTGCTGACCTCTGTAAAGCCCTGGATCCTGACGTGGTATAGCTCTTTGGTCCTTGGTGGGCCTGTCTGACCCACTCATTAAAGACCCAACCCACCCGTATCACCGTCGTGCTGTAAACACTGAGCAAATCGCATTTAATTCAGGTTTGGTAGCATGTTTCTCAATCTCCCGGCGCATCAAAAACTGCAGTTTCAGTTGGACACATCATTCTTTTGAGTGCAGTCGCCTGAGTCCTGACACCCACGTAAACTCGCTCCACCCCCCCCTCCTCCCTCTGCAGTAGACAACACTCCTGTGCTGGCCAGAGTGTTTTGGCCAAAGCGGGGACGGTGTGTCAAGGCAAAAGGGGTGTCAGGCGCTCCCAGGGGTTGTGGCCTCCATTCTAGCGGGGATGACCCCATGTTTAAAGAGTGTCAGCTGGGGTTCTGTCATGGGTAATGTGCGCTAAAGACCTGCCGCCTCCTTTGTTTGCGAGCCAGGCTTTCAGAGGCTGTGAAGTGCAGCAGTTTCTCTTTGTTACCGTGCTGTTTCTTTAGCCGCTGTGTGGATAGGTCCGTAACCTCCAGCCTTTCCGAGGGTGGGAAATCCACGCTTGTGAGTTTGCTGTGTCACTGGTTTCCTAGTTATGTGCTCAAAGACAGAGTGGAGCCTTTGGTGGTGTCTGCATGTCTGATAGAGATAGGACTGGGCAATAACTCAGTGTTATCATTAATAGACTTTCAGTAGAATCATATTGCTTTTTTGATATTATCATGTAATGATTTTATGGTCTTTTGAATTTGGCCTTATGGGTTATTTTAAGAAAATTAAATTGGAAGCAATTAATAGATTATTTTATGACTACAAATATGACATAATTTTCTCTGTCTATACAAATATATACAACAATTAAAATGATTATTAAAGGTAAAAAAGGTTATTTTTTTGTATTTTCAACAGTTCATGTGTTGAAAAGCTTAAAAAAAAACACATAACACAACACTTTTGACTGATTTCTCCTGTGAAAATAACCACAAACAAACAAACAAAAAAAGAAGCAATAAATAAATAAATATGTCAGAAGTCAAATGCCTTTAATCTAAGTTATTAATGCCAGCAGTGGTTTTAACATCATTGTGTTCAAACTACTTCAAGTGTCTGCAAGTAAAAGCAAATTCATTCTCTGCATTTAAATTAAAGTATTAGGAGCTGTGGGACACGCACAAAGCCAGCGCCTTGGTTAAAGGTATAATATAGTATTAACCTCAGTCCATATTATATTACTATGCATCATGTGGTAATTTTTTTTTCTCAGCTGTTTTTTTTAGTATGCAAAAGTTATTTGAATGAGGTCAAGAAAATCCGGTGGGTTAATAAAAAAAACAAAAAACAAAACAACCAGCAGTATTTCCTTGGAAGTGTATTGTGGTATACTGTAAATACCTACTTTAAATGCGGTTCTTTATGTGTTTTGTTTCTTGTATTCACTGCTGTGTTTAGGCGCATAATGGCTACTTACAAAGTGAAATCGCAAGAATTGGAGTAGAAAATGGATAAATAAAATGCATTCATGCAACTTATCGAGGTAATTCAATTATTCAAAAACCCTAAAACTAAACAAGAAATAATTTCGGGGATTTCAGACATATAAGAGTGCCCGTTTCTTTTTCTGATCATTTCGTGTGGACGGGGTTTAGCTCGTTTCTGCTCTGAACCTCGATGACACAGCACAGTGCTAATGTGTGAAAGACTTCTTGTATAACTCATGGAGTGAGGGAGGAAGATGATTAGTGTTGATCAGTGATGATGAGATGAGGGAGGAGATGAGCACTGGCTGTGACTGCAGTCAACAAGCCAGTCAGTCAGTCAGTTGGTCCGTTAGTGGCAGAACAGATGCCTGTATTGAGTTAGTGTTATTCCACAATCATCATCAATTCCTCCTCGATCACCTCCTGATTTCCAGCCCTGTGATTAAGAGTCAGGCCCATCTGGTGCAGAGACAGGAAATCCTGGAGTCTGCATCTGCTGCTGGCTGAGCTAGTAAGCTGCTGCAGTCAAGGGGGTTTAGGCTCTTATAATCCTACATAACTACTGGAATGCCGAGACCATAGTGCACATCAAAACCATCGTTTTCTCTGGATGGCATTTGCAGAACGTGCAAAGGCTCCGCTGTGGACTTTCTTCTTCTTCTTCTTCTTCTTCTTCTTCTTCTTCTCCCCACTCAAAGTATCCTCTCAATTTATAGCCTGTCCCAGTGGAATTTCGTAATTAGAGCATGAATTAGATATACTGCAGAGAGCACATTACATAGAGCAACCAACAGCGTAACTGCACATATAAAATTAAGTGCTCGCCGGGTGAGACATTAGAGGGCAAAAGACAAAAAAAGGCATGAAAATATTTATCCCTTTAAATTCTTTCTCGTCTCTCTATAATGACTTGCAGATCTAAGCTACAGAACTGTTAGACCACATTGGAGATGTGCTAATGGAGCTCCAGCCAGAGCAGAAGTAGGCCCTGCTGGTGCCATATGACAAATCGGCATGCTGCTCTCGCCTACAATCCGCCCACCAAACACCTTCAAAGCTATCAGGAGGATTAGCTCACGCAGCTAAACCAAACAGACTGCTCAGTGTTCAGACAGCATTTGGTCCAAATCTTGTTTGTGCCTCCTGTTTTGGTGGCTAGCAGATCACAATCGGGGGGCTGCTGTCGGTTCAGTCGTAACTGGGGCAGTGCTGAGGTGATGCACAGTGCCGTGGCTGCGGCAAAAAGAAGAATAAATGTTTTAGGGATTTGGACGACTACCTTGCTCTTTGGGATATGCATAATTTATTTTTGGATTAGGATGGTTTAGATTAACTTTGAGTTCTCTGCAAAGTTCAGAAGACGGTGTAGCCGAGGCGACTCAGACGGCCGCGAATGCACTTTTGTCTTTTTTTGTGACATAAAAGCTTCATGTTCAGTTCTGGCGGGAGGGGAAAAAAGGCTCTGGATCTGTTTTGTATATGTTTCTGCATGTGGGCAGGTGTGGAGAACAACATTTAGAGTCCTCTGTCAGACTCCACACACTGCCAGGAAGGACTCGTCCTCAGTCAGAGTCTGCGCCGTATGCTTGTGATTGGAGGGCGCCTGTGGTTGCTAAGCAGAGCTGCTCTTCCTGTGCTAAATAAGAACTTCATGCTCTCTGGCTGGTGGGCTCAAAAGTAGCACGCCAAAACGCACACTCACGCAAACGCACGCGCACACACACACACACACCTCTTACAGTACAGAGACCTAACGCGTCTCCATTCACTGCCCATCCTCTTTCATTGTGACCTCCACACTGTGACTCGACAACTCTCTCCTCCTCCTCCTCCTGCTGCCCTCATGCTTTCCTTCCTCCATCTCCTCCTCCTCCACTTCGCATCACATGCACTTCTCCCACAGGTCAGCACGGAGTAAACCTCCCCCCCTCCATCACTGAGACCTCCTCGACTGACACCACCTCTTTCTCTCTCCTCTGCCTCACCACCATCACTCACCTCCTCAGTTTGACACCTCCTCAACCCTGTAGGACACACACACACATGCATTCACATGCACGTACTCACAAAGACACAGACACAGGCTCTCCTACACTGAGTTCTCCTACTGCACTCCCCCTCACACTGCATTATACTTAGATCTCCACCTCCACTGTAGTGAGCACATGCTGTATCGGTCTGTATTCAGACTGGCCTACATACAGTATGCCACACATGTATCACTGTGCTGTTCCTTTGGTACAAAAGCTGCTGGTCTCACTCGGATGGATGGATGGATGGATGGATGGATAGATAGATAGATAGGGAGTGAGTGCTACTTTGTCAGGATGACCTCATAACCATCCTCTAGGCTTTCAAGAGCCTGCTAAATGAACAAATGAGTGGGCTCTACATTTTTGTCTCTCTCCTGATGGGCTGTGTGCTATGAAAGATCTCTATCATGTTGTGTATCTGCTGGTAAAAGAGCCCTGTGTCTTCTTCCTGAGTAGATGCATGTACCATGCGGCTCTTAGGAGTTTTATTTCGCTTACTTTTACTTTCTTAGTTGGTTACAGCTTTTGAGTCGTAGAAGCTCAATCATTTTGTGTAAGTCCCCGTAAGTTCTTCAGGCCAGCTCAACATGTTGTCTTGCAGAGACGAAGCAATGCAGCATTGTCAGCAGGCACCCGTATCAAATGAATTCAGCACAGCTGTCCTAGCAGACTCTATTGCAGTGATGGGGGGGTAGAGAAACGTTATTTATTCAGTATTAAACTCACCCCAGGACCCGTCATGGCCACTCTTTGCCACAGTATCATTTGGTCAGGTGGACCTTTTCCCTCTTTGACCTTGCCAGTCTTGTTTATTACCTCATTCAAAAGCAGAATGTACTGTAACTTTGCAAATGCATCCATCTCAAGAGCTGGCCACCTGCCCCACTAGGTTCTCGCTGTCTGTTCTTTCTTTATTTTCAGCACACCAGTGGCTATATTTAAAAAGACAGGCGTAAAGATAGGCCACGGTTGCTCACACGCTGAGGTTACCTCCCCACACCCCCCACCTTTTTGCAGGTGTCTAATAGTTTCAAGATTGTCCCTGCGCTGCACTTGCTGTGCCGGCTGTCTAGGCAGGGCAGACTGCCTCCCTTGTGCTCGTAGCATTGACAAGCGTCTGGCTTTATTTCCAGCAAGTCGACGAGCTCAGACACAGGCAGCCATGGACTGAAATAGAGCAGGCCCACCCTTTATCCTATAATGAGGGGACTATTATAAGCCCAGTGTCTTAAGCTGTGTATAGCCAATGTCAAGGGAAGCGCTAGTGCATACATCATGTTAAAAAACATCAAGCTGCTTTAAAGATTACCATCAAAACTAATCACCTCTCCTTTTGCCGTCAACAGTCTTAATCTGCAGCACAGGAGTATGTGTTTAAGTGCAAGGTCATGCCACCTCTCGTGATCTGATGAGGCTCTTTGCTTGAGACAAGAGTGAGAAAAAACCATAGGAAGACAGTTTTGAACTAAAAATACGACATTAAAACAAATCTATTTGGAAGAAAATCGGTTCACTTGTGACCCTGTACCAGTCGGCTGAAAGCAGAGATGACAGTCTGGTCGAGGCATCTGTCCCATATGGAATGTATGAATTATTCCAGGGGTAGCAGGGCATTGTTGGAGCACTCATCTTCACAAAGACGCCCATCTCTGAATGTCCATATTTAATTCACTCCTTTCAGCTGCTGAACTGTACAGGCTGCCGATATAATGAGTCCCTCCAAAGAGATTAGCCGCCCTGTCATCAATGCAACTCCCTAATTTCTCTGCCTGTGTTGTGGTGCAGGCTGCTCTAAATGGGATAAAGGGCCTTGGCCGGACACAGTGGGAGGAAGTGGCTTTTGTGTTGCAAGCAGGTGCAGTGGAATGACAGTTTGGTTTTTTGGATACGCACGTGTATGTTTCTCTGTGTGTATGTGCGTGCAGTTCTGTATCTGGCTAAGCTTGGAGGGTATGTGCTCCCTGAGTGCCTCTGAGATACACCAGGAACCTCTGGAGCTTGACTTGAACCCTCAATCACAGGGCTCTTCAGGGGTTTGCAGTAAATTCTTCAGGCGAATGGTTTTCTCTCCCCTTCGTCGTCCTCGTCCTCCTCCCCCTCTTTTTTCTCTCTCTTTTTTTGCTCACATCTGGTGAACAGCGCTAGCACCCCTGTCATCTTTTACTGCGTTGAGGTCATTTCCACCCTATCAGTAAAGTGGAAACACATGATGTGCAGGATTCGGCCTTAATGGGGTGGGGCTGGCATGGACCAGCACTGACACAGCTTTACAGCCAAGAACTGCCAAAAACGGCCTCTCTGTGAAATGCCTCCTACTTTAAAATTAAAACCATTTGGGGGTAAATAATATTAGAATGCACAAACCTGTTAAAATCATCAATAAACGCAAATAACTGCTATAATTAGTCACTTTAAAAACACACACACACACATAGGATGTGCACATGTTTTCCAGAAATGCTGCAGTGAGGTGGAGCTTCGTCTGCAAGAACAAAGCTGAAGTAACTCATGACGCTTTGAAAGTGCAATAAAAAAAACTTAGCAAGCATTGTTTAGACCTACACAATGATAAGTGTATAATGAGTACCAACTCCGGAAGACTCTTTTTGGAGTTTCTCTTCCTCTGTTCAGAGTTTTATTTTTGCTGTGAAATTTTTCTCTTCGTATAGGCTTTTTTTTTTTTTTTTTTTTTTAACCGCATTATTGAATCCAACTGGTGAGCCGGGTACAGACTTTGGCACATGCTCCGGATAAAGGGTGCATCCTCGAGTTTAATTGGGATTCTCCTCTAGCACTAATGTGGATTCCCTTTAGGCTGTTGCGGCTCCATTCTTCTTATAACATTTTTCACAGCACAGCCCGCGGTGTTTGTTATTCTTCGAGATGAGCTTGTGTCATTTGTGAAAACTCAGCTCTGCCTTCTGACACGTTTTGCTTGATTTCTCCACAGTGCATCATTAGCAGCGGATTCATCTCGCCACAGATTTGTTTTTAAGTCAGGCAGAAATTTTTTTTTCAAACCATTGACCAGTCTTTTTTAAAAAAATTTTACCTGCTGATTTTAACTGTTAAAAACATTGTACAGTAATATGCCCAGATAATGTGCCGCTAAGGAATCTCAGTGGAATTAACAGTTTTAATGTAGTTTTACTGCCTCGCTACATGGATCTCAATGTGCCTCCAAGCAAATTCCAGTCACACTGTGGTTTCCATTTTGTGGTAGACAGAGCTGCAGTGTAAAAAGGGGTGGGCTACAGTCAGTCAGTTACTGCTGTCTGTGAGCAGACTACGGGCAGGCAGAGCGGCTGCTCAGAGCAGCTGCATGGATTTTTATTTCTGCTGTCCAACAGGACTCCATCACAGACTGCAGCAGCACTCATTATTGAGGGCACACACTCCTGTGCTGCATGCCTCTGTCCTCATTACCTCTGCAGCAGCTTAGCTCTTTGCCTTTGTTCTCTCTCTTGGCCTGAAACTGGAGAATATGGAGAGAAGTGCTGAGGCTGCAGTTAGCTGGGCTGCCCACAACTTCTGCCGCACAGGAGAAAACAACCACCACCCCCCTAAGCCCTCTCGTCTACATATTTTCACAAAGCCATCGCACAAGGGATGCTCTAGTTTGATTTATCACCCCGACTTGGATGTAGGCTGGTTGGATAAGAGGCTCGTTTCTTTGCCCTCGTTGCCCGTCTGTGTCTTGTTCGATTAAAATAGTTCACTCTTAGGTGTGTTTCGTGAGTTGGCCCACTGAACAAATGCCCCCAGGCCCATTCTGCTGTGTGAAAGGTCCCATAGACCTGCTGCTCAGAGGCATTAAATGGCAGCCATGCAGAGTGGCTGGAGCAACAGTAAACTTTTATCACACTAATAACCCACAGACACAGCTAGCCTAATGGCTTTGCCAGCCATGGCAGGGGTTGCCTGCAGGTCAGGTTGAATTGCAGGACATAAATGGTAGGTTCCAACTGGTAGAACAAATAAAGGAAGAAGAATTAATAAAAGAGGGCGGGCGGGCATCCAAGCCTTGCAAAGGGGTTAGAAAGCCGTTATTGGAAGGGCAGATAATCACCTTAAATTATTTGCAGTAATAGGACACTTTTAATTTGACTGTTCTTTTATAGTAACGTGATCGGTGGCCTTTTAACCCTCTTTCCCACCCCACTCGGTTACCTTTCAAGCACTGGATTCACTCTGAGGGCTCAAAGGACACAAGTCCTACACGAGTGAGAAGTGCGTGAAAAGATCTGCGTTTGCCCAGCGCTCGGTGAAAACATCGGTCTGAGAAGTAGCTGTGCGAGAGAGAGGGTGGTGGTGGGGGGGAACATTTGTTAATGGAGTTCGAATCTAAACTTTTCCTCAGATTCCTCTCTGCCTCTGGCAGAGGTGGACGGGTGTTGAGAGTGTTTGTTTTAGGTGAAGTCAGTGCTGGAACAGAATGTTGTGAACCGCAGGCCAGACTGTGGTTCTGCGGTTCAGCTCCGACCTGAATGCAGACGGCTCTGTTTGTTTTGCTTCCCCGTTTCTCAGGGAGAATTTTAGACGCTGCCAAAGTCCTGCGCTCACACCCAAGACACGCAAATAAAAGTCCTTCACAGGGGGAAAAAGAAAAAAAAAGTACCTGGGTGTAGTCTCTCCATCTGGACTTCACCACCTCCCCTGGTGGAAGGGTACAGTTCCATACATATCTCATCTTGTAAAAGGGCTCTTTGGGAGATGAGATGGCATTGGATTGCGTCGGTGGCAGGATGTTTGTGTGTTGTCTTCCAAGCCTTTTCATAAATAGCAGTTGTTATGTTACCGAGGTCAACTGGTTTTACTAGACTAGAGAGGCAAGTCCAGAGGCAAGGAGGCCTCCCTACCATCTGGCAGCCATAAAAGAGGGGAGCAGAAGGTTTTTAGTGGGGCTTTATGGGATGGTGGGTTGAGACATTGAGGGGAGGAGAGACATGAGTGGATGGTGGACTCTGGTTGCCCTCGAGCTGCAAAGCTTCCCCTGCAGTCTGAATGACAGGTCAGAAGTTCATTGCCTCTTTCTCATCTCGCATCTGCCTGGTAAGGTGGAGGAGGTGAGGAGTTCGAGGGCAAAGGAGAGGACGTCACCGTGAAGTTGCTATTGCTGCTGTGAATAGAGATGTATTCTGGGCGAGACATCTGCGTTTTGTTTTATGAGCCCGCTGTATTTTTAAAAGTGTTTCAGGAGACTATAGTCAGCTGGTCTGTTAGCTTGTTATGCTACACAGAGGACGAGACTGAAGTCCTACAGATGGTGCAGGATTATGTGGCTGCGTAAACACGGGTGATTCAATGACATGGTGTTGTTTGGGTATGCGTCACCCTCTCAAAGCACCCTGCTCGCCACAGAGTAACGAACAGTAAGTTGTTTTGGACAACTGCAGATCCAGGGTCTCTCTCTCTCTCTCTCCTTTTGTCCAGAAACGGCTTCACAGTCAGGTGGTGGCTTCATTTTACCTTAAGTGGCAATTACAACATTGTTAAGCCTTGAAAATGGTCGAGCTCAAGGAGAGCAGGATGCTCATGGAGACTTCAGGGATGAAGACACTCCAGAGACTCTCAGTTGTGATTTCTTTCCCAGTTTTTAAGAGCCTGAGCTGGAGCTGTCTGGTCCATCTGAAGCTGGATTCCCAGCCTTATAGGTTTTCCAGAACGGGGTTATCATTGCAGAGGACTGTGCAGCTTTGCTGACTCTGGCACTGATACCTCCCATAGAGACTTCATTTGTTGTTATGCTGCAGCTGAGATGTGTTAACCCTTTAGCCCCTTTTAGGATATTTAGCTAATGGAGGGATATGCCACTATTATTACTTACGCTAACCTTGTGCAACACTTCCATGTCACAACGTGCACATACGTTTGCGTAATACGAACGCTCTAATTAAAAGACGGAGTAAAAGTCAATTTGCTTATAATCTAAATTATTTATACTGACCTCTTTCTCTCACCAGTCTGCCACTGGGGTTTTAGACCCTCTGCTGCTTCATGCAGTCTGTATACGAAGACAAGAAAAGTGCTGACGGCGAAAGAATGAGAGCGTGTTTGGCAGGCACGCCCTTGTAGGTTTCTGTGTCACTCAGCGCTATTAAATTTTTAATCGTTTCCTTGCCGTGGTATAACGCTCAACAAGGCTCTGCTCACACAGTGTTTATGCTCTGTTCAATTCATAAAATAGGGGGAAAAGAAAGTAAAAAGTGGGATTTTTATTTTATTAAGATTTTGAAAAAAAACCTGTTAAGTTAAAATATTGTTTTCTCACTTATTCCCGACAAAACGCTGAAGTAGACGCTGAACTAAAGCTGCTTTTAAGGGCTGCACTCACAATGAGATTAATCAATTAGCGGGTCGATAGAAGATGCGTTGCCAACTATTAATCCACATATAAATTCAGGTTATTTTTTTCAAGCACACATGGACACTTAATAACGTCAATTTAATTATTCAGTTATCCAGACAAAAAGTCAAACTGCTGATGAATCCGTGGCTTGTTGGAGTCGCCTCTGTGCCCTTTGAGGCAGACACCACAGTAGTAATCATCATGATAATAATAATAATAATAATAGCTGCAATTTATAAAGCTCCACCCTCGGTGGTGTTACTGTCATTCCAAAGTCCTCAATATGATTTATTGAAGTGTCTCCAAGAATTATCATGACAATGATCTTAAATATTCTCGATGCCAACATCGTTGATTGCACTTGCCAAACTTTAAAGAAAGCATCAAAGGCACCTTCAAAGGCAGGCGCAGTCAAAGAATCCAGCCACAGATTCACGGAGAGCCTCTCAGCATACTTTGGCCTATTTATCAGCTCACATTTTGCATCACGCGAGCGTCTCGAGCATTAGGAAAAGGAGTGAAATAAAGCACAGGCTCTTGATTGAGAGGCTGGAAATGAGGGACTCTGCTCTTTCTTTAGTGGTTCCGTCCACTGCAGTGATTCAGGGGATAAAAATGTGGCCTGTGTCTCTTTAAGAGCGCTGGCCTGTCTGCAGAATGCATCAGTCCTGTGGAGCAGACACAGGCCAGCAGGAGGAGGGGGGTAAAGGGAGGAGCGTGGGGCTATGTGGAGGGAGGTATGAGGACAGGAGGGAACAGCCGCAGTCTGGGCTTCCAGCCTCCTGGCTAGACTGCTGAAAGTTATTATTGAGTTCCTGTGTAGGGCCTCCCCTCCCTGTGGCATACTCCTCTGTGTTCACTACAAGGTAAACGGCGAGTATGGGAGAACCAAACAGAAAAGTTGGCAGCCTCCCATGCCCCTTTGCAATGACCTTATATGCAACAAATAAAGGATAATTTTGTTTGATTTGGAGTTTTTGCAAGGGTGAAACCTCTGAAAGACTCGCAAGACTTGAGAGAAACCACACATGCGCGTAGCCTCGCAGCTGCCTGAGAGCAGCTGAAACTGTGGCCTAGCTCACGGTTGTCTTGAGTTACAGTTTAGCAGACATGTCCTGTTTTCTTAGGAATGGCCTTAACCAGTCAAGACATGAAGGTTGACGGCTCACCAATAAGAAAGCGGGGGGACTAAATCCTCGTCTGGCGTGCTAAATGATGAGTATGATTCAAGGACAGATGGTGGGAGGACAGCGTCTCCTTCGAGTAACTTTGTCTTTAGAGTAGACGAGGCATAATTTGCTGGAAAACGATGTGGTTGCATAAAGCTTGAGAACAGGACCGACTGCTTTCACAGCGCCGTTTTCGCAGGACTGTTGTCAGTTCTGCAGTATGTCGCGACTCAGAGATTTTCTGTTTGAGGAAAGGCCATGCAGATTACATACTTACATACATCATGCCCTCCGCTGAGGCCTGTGCCTGCCTGCAACACTAATCCCTAGCTTGCCTTCCCTTTAGCAGCTACATTAGGGCCACAGAGCGCCTGCGTCCTTCCAACTCAGCCCACCAAGCGAGAGAGAGAGACAGACTTTTACATAATGCTCTGTTTGGTGCATTTGTTCCGAACCTGCTGCTGCTTTAAAGCAGAGCTCCTGCAGGTTAACCCAGCTGCTGCCTTTCCCACTTGCCATGGCTCCAGTCCACAAAAAGCTGAACCCGTGCAGCACCTGAGGCTCGTCGAGAGCCCGCGAGACTACTTCCCCGCACATATCTTCTGCAGCTTATGTCACATGTTCGCCCTGATTAATCCCAGCATGTGCCTTCATTCATGGTCAGTGCGATCATTTGGCCTCTGCTTTAAAGCTGTCCCAGGCAGGGTTTTGCAGGAAAGCTGGGCGAGGGGGGAAAACCCTGGCGCTGAAATGGGTATTTTGTGGAGTTCTGTTTGTTGAGTCAGAGCTTATGGGCTCTACTGTTATGTGGTTGCCATGGAGAAAAACACAGGCTCTTGTGCAATAAAATCATCCAGGAAAAGACATTTCCAAGAATTTTTTAGAGTGAAGAAACAGACGGCAAATCGCAGAATTCATGAGGTGCTGCGGTCCACCACCCAGCCCCTTCAGTCCTCCATTTTAGAGCGCTCATATTCATTTTATGGAAGCGGCTCGGCTTGAGCCCTCTCACCTAATTATTTCTGTAAGCAGATATGTTTTCCTATGAATGGAGGAGGGACACAAAACCAGTGTTTAAGGATGGAATGTGTGATCTTAGGAACGGATGTTGTGGGTGTTTTATCCCCTATTTCCCTTACAGACAATTCCTCTAACAAGTGGAAACAAGTGAAATGCTATTTGATCTCTGTCAAATATTACTGTATACACACACTCACTGTGAGGTCGTCGTACATTTGAGCCAGATTGTTAGTCTGCCAGCGAGAGGAGAACATTTTCAGACGCCGTAACTCGTAATATTGTTTTGAATATAGGTTGACAGTTAATTAGTTGAACAAGTAGAAAACTTAGTGGTTTTCTTGTTTTGGGCGTTTTTTTTTTCCCCCCCATCTGGAGTCGTTCTCTTCAGTTACGTCAGTGCTCCTTATTGCTCGTTAATGTGAGTTCTTTTATTATTATTTTTTTTGCCTCCCCATTTCCCGTCTATTTAAATGGGCCCATTAGCACATTTCAAACCGTGCAGCTTTCTGGTCGCGTTTCTTTTGCATCTGGGAAAATGCCTACTATGCAGCGCTGCAGTCACAAATGATACAACGTTACAGGCTTGGAGGCTAAATTTCAAGTTCAAAGATAATTAAAAAGAATGCCTTTTAAAATTCCCATCAGGTGTCTTTTTAATAGTGTTTCACTGTTTAAATAGAAACGCCATTGGTGGAACAAAGATTAGCTCCTCTAAGCTGGTGACCAGGAAGGCTGCGTTTCAGCTAAATGACCTAGAATGGTATCTATAAATTTCAGCAGGATTTATTACTTTGCTTCAACCAATTAGCTCCTGAGCATTTTCTCAGGATGTATACTGTGTTGGTGAAATTACATCTCATGGGACCCTGGGTGAGCAGTGACCCTAACTTCACCTCGCCCTCTCACAACTTTTATGGCCTCCTCCCCCAAATCCCCTTCTGCCCCCCCACCCCCACCCCCCTTCCGTCCCCTCACACCTCTTAACCTCTGGTATTCATCCCATTTTCATCTTTCCAAATAAACCTGCCACCTGCCCTCCTCTCCGCTGCCTGATCAGGGGGGCATGTGGTCATGTGGCTCGTATTACCGTGAAGGCATGGCACCGCAAGCCGCTCCTCAGCTGGTCAGTGAGCTGCTTTAAAATTTTGAAAAATGACCATCCCCTCATTGGTTACACTGGGTTTTTATGATCAGCTTGTACTTTAAATTGGCTGCGGGTAACTGTGCCGTAAGTCTTTCTCAGATATTCGGTGATTTCCACAGCGAAGAGCCTGGTGAACGGTCTGAATGAAGATGAATGTATGACCGCTGCAATTATAACCCAGGCTTTGAGTCAGATCTGTGATAGCCACCAAACTCGGGAGACCCTCAAAAGTCTTCTTAAAGATTAAATTGAACTCTTAATAATTAATTAAATATATTCTTAAGCTAAGGTAAGTTTCCTGAGCAGTTGGGCATTTCCGTGAGGAAAGGTGTTATGTTTTGTTGACCAGGTAAGACGGTCAATAGGAACAAAGTGCAATACAATTGAATGGATTTCATTAAGTATATTAATGATATCGAGACTGCTGGGAACAATGGAAATGTACAATTCTGGCTAAAAATTGCATTATAGAATGTAAGGATGGCAATCCAATGTTGGTTTATGAAGAACTGCAAGAGAACATCCAACGAAGTTGTGATATTATTTTGTGAAATAAATAACTGGCAACCCAAGTCAGTAATGAAAACAGTGGGAAGATACCAAAGTTTAATGAGAATAGCCGATTGATTAACGGGTATGGCTGTAGTTGGAAAGGGTACTGATGGTAGTAAGAGAAACGATGTGTGCCTTTAGGCCAGAATAGCAGAGGAGAGGATGCTCGCTGGATGCTGAAACAGAATAAACCGAAGAATAAATAATTGAAATATCTCGCATAATAAATAGCAAGTGAGGCGAAGCAGCCTGAATCGGTATGGAAACCACGTGCTTGGATTTGAAATTGGATGTTGCAAAACATGAGACTAATCTGGATGAAAGTACAAGCACATGGCACCAACTCAGATCTTTACAGATGTTATCTCCTTTCAAAATCGGACTGGAAGAGAATAAAATATACTGACAAGAATGAACCGCTGCAAACCTGGCAACCCATTTAATACCTGTATGAGGACTTCAAGATTTACTATGTATGTTTTTTTTTTCATAATTGATATTTACAGCCCTGTAGTTTAATAAAATGTAGAAATGGTGACTATAAATCCCATTTGACAATGTGTATGTAAAATTCGGACGTAATTTTCATTTTTTTAAAATTTACATCCATATGTAAGCAGCGGTCCTTCAATTTGGAGGCCTGGCTCTTCCTCAACGATGCCGGGCTCCCAGGCCGCCTCCTGTGCAAACCTCACAGTCTCTGCCCTGTGAGGGAGGTGCAGTGGAGTCTTCTAGTACCAGGTACTGGGAGTGATATAATGGTCTGTGTATTTGGAGCTGTTTGTGTTTGGGTTACGGAGAAGTTATCCGGTGACATGTTAATCGTCAATCTGCCTTCTTTGCTGTGGCATTAGTATTAATCTGCAGGATTAAAACTCAGCCAGTCAGACACTGGACTCACAGTCTTTACTCTAGAGCTTCGCTAACATTGAGAGAGCTGTGCACACATCCCTGGGTACAGGCTGGGATGTGCTTATCGGCATTTACAGTTGGACGACATCAGTCCTCTGATTAGATGATGTTTGTTAACACATCGGAGTGTTTTGGAAGTAACAGAGTCCGTTTTTATCAGAGATTTTCACCCGTGTCTTTCATCGCTCAACAGTCACAAATCAACAGATTTTCCACTGACTCCTACCCCCCCCCCCCTTTTTTTCCCCCCCACATAGTGTAAATAACTATTTTCTTCATTCAGTCTGAAAGTATTTTCATAAAGACATAATTTAACAACTGTAAGCATATAAGGGTCAGTTTATCCAGCATGGTAGGTACTTTCCAGCCAGCATAAACCATTTTGCCTTTCTTGTTTTTGACAAGAAAATGAGCACATTGAGACCCTGATGACTGAAAGATGCTCACGGCCTAACACAGAGTCCATAATATACAGCTGAACTGCATGCGATGTACTTCTTTTATGGAGTAAAAGATATGGTATTTTGACCTCTGCTGCGCCGAAATTGCTGGAAAGCCCCCATAAACGAAGCCTACTGATACACCTACAGATTTTTTTTTTTAGTTGCTCTATCACAAAATTAATGTCAGCACCATTGTCTTGAGCACCATGTTTTTTAATTCTAGATTTATTTATTTATTTTTTTTACATTTATAGAATGGAAATTATTGCAGTTTTTTTTTATTAGATATTTCAAATTATTTTCAACAATTCCAGCTTTTGTGTTTAGAAATCAACTCCTTGTTCTTTTAAGACAATAAATCTGCTGTCGCTGATGTTCAACATCAGGGCTGCTCAGCCAACGGCAGATTGAACGTGTTGTCGGTAAGTAAGAGGTGTAAATGTGGGTGATATTTGCAGGTCTTTTAACTTTAAGAATATCACTAATCATCTTAAATGAATCGTATTCGTGCTTCAAACTGTGACGTACAATCGAGGTTATAGATCACTTAAAAACACACAAGTGCACCACCGCCGGAGAATCAGATGAGGGTCAGTGTAATGCCAAGGGATTAAGCTTGCATTGCAATGCCGGTGCTGGCACTGCCGTACAACAGAGATCAAGTTCTGTGAAGGCACGCACACACGTCTGAAACTCGGGATACGGCCACGCTAACGCAGTGATTTTCTCTGCAACACTGGTGCATTAAATGAAGTAATTAGGAAATATATTGATCCGTTTGTGGCGTTAGAATAACAGTGAAAGGGCTAGAATTTCTCCTTTTAGGTGTTGGAAGTACTTTGGAGCACATGGCTGTCTGGTAACCATTTTGGTTGGCCGGACAAAAGCTTTCTCACAGCTTTCCCTTCAATTCCAGAGCACTTAGACAATCGAAATCTGGGGTGATGCTTATAAAACTGCCTGGTTGCAGCTCTTTCTTTTTTTAAAATGACAAAGTATTTGCTTTAAGTACCATTCAAGTCCACCCATATGTAGTGAGTATTGCCCATAGACCCCTTTTTATTTCTATGTGTGATGCTCTCAAAAGTTGTGTGAATATATTTGATGTTGATTTGACGCATTCTGGTTATCAAATTATTTTCCGTTTACATAGAGTGAGTCATAGCTCCTTCTCCCTCCCTCTGTCTTTCTCGTTAACCTTCATCCCCTCAGGCCTTCTGGTCCGGCCTGCTCTTACATTATTATAAGTGTGCTAAATGTTATAGAAGCATAAAGGCTTTGTGTCTGTGCATACGTGTGGTATGTCCCAGTGAGATCGTGGCACAGAGCGAGTGTTTCTTTGCCCGCGCCGGTTTGTAGATACTGCCTCGCGTCTTGCTTCAGATCTGGTCTGATTTCTAACTCTCTTTTTCCAAGAGTACAGCAGGGGGGCTCAGACAACTATCTGCTGAATTTGGCACTATGTGTGTCTAGAAATACACCAGTCACAGAGCACGTTTCATTTCCTAAGATAACTTTGACTCACAACCATACCGAACATGCTCACCCTAATAAAATATAATCTGCAGCGCTATCTGCTTCACGTTTTTTAGTCTCGGGTTTCCATATCTGTTGAAATAACTTATGAGTGCTTCCTAGTGTGAGGTCATCCTCTGAGGGAGAGAGTGATTTGGGCACCGCTGTCAACACCGCTGTAAGAAAGTCCGGCGGGCATGTCCCCGTTGTTATGGTTGCCATGTTTGGACCTGACTAGGAATTCGCATTCAGTAGTACAGTAATCTTTCTTTGTGTTTGCTCTCACCGCCGAGATGATCTTTTCATGCGCACACAAGCAGTTCGCTTTATTCAGGAACAGGTTTTTTCACGATGAGGACCGTAAAAATGAAACTTGTCATCAAAAGATTAGAGAGTTTATTGTGCGCTAATATTTTTTCATCTGCATTTGCATGTGATGTATGATGGCATTGAAAGAGGCGAATTAAACCCAACAGAATACAACTGCAATCTTTACTATAAAAATCTCTGTCCATGCCAGACTCTTAAAACTCTTAAAAGTGATGTAGG